>NC_092191.1:3060000-3270000 GCF_043641665.1 Enoplosus armatus | reverse complement strand
CTGGTCCTGGAAACTGGACGGTCTTTAGAAGAGGAGGCGGTGGAGGCAGCCATGGGACTGCTCATAACCACACCCACCTGAAGACATGAACAAAACAAAGAAGTAGAGCTGCGTTAAATTAACTGAAGAAGCATTTTAGCTCACCATCACACACACGCATTTCCAGACTCATTTTTGTGAATCTAACCAGATAATATGTTTTGTATATCACTACGTTGTATAATGTCAAGGTCAATATTTGACCTCTGGGAGTCACTTTCCTCCCAGCAGCACGCCTGATAATAAACAGCTAGCTTGTAAACCTTCAACAATGATGCTGCATCATTATCTAGTTCTCATCGACACATTAACTTTCCACAATGTGGATAATACAGTTCCAAACGAACCAATACACATACTAGGTAACGGCGAAGATATATTTATTAGTTTATTAGTTCCACCTAGCTAAAACTAATGCAGTCTAATACAACAGTCCTGTAACAAATCCTAACTTCATGACGGTTATAATGTTTAGTTTTTGTGGAGACTGTTTTAGAGATACAGAAGTCAATGTCAACAAAAGACAACACTGTTCTGAATGTAGTCTGTGATGTGCACTTTGGTATTTTGGGATCATTTAACCAAAACAAAACTAGTCAGCTGTGTGGGACAAAACAGAAGCTGAGCCAAGAGCCTAAAATAACAAGATAGCAGAACAGGGTTGAGGCAAATCAACACACCGTCCAAACACAAATTACACACACACACACACACACACACACACACACACACACACACACACACACATATATATATATATATATATATATATATATCTACAGAGGGGACAGGTGGTGTGACCGCAGTAACTTCCCCTCCGGCAGTAAAATCTGAATGATAATACAGCGCAGTTCCCTCCTATTCAAACACTGCGGTGAATAAATGCAGAAGAGTTAAAAGAAAAAAGAGGGACAGGAGGAGGAGGAGGAGGAGGAGAGAACCAGGAAGACGGAGAGAAAGAAAAGAGTCCAAAATCATTTAAAATTCTCACCGAAGTCGTTCAAGAAAAACACTGTTTGCACTTTTCGTTTTGGTTGATTATCGGCGCGATTAGATGACGTAAAATCGACTCGGGAAGTGCGGGGTTGCTTGGTAGTTGTAGTTTTGTACACGCTCTGTTCAAAACGTCCTC
This sequence comes from Enoplosus armatus, assembly GCF_043641665.1. Lineage (NCBI taxonomy): Eukaryota > Metazoa > Chordata > Actinopteri > Centrarchiformes > Enoplosidae > Enoplosus > Enoplosus armatus. Next base: position 3,268,829 of record NC_092191.1, on the reverse strand, counting down.
TCACCCGTCATTTTTGACAGACTTTGATTTTTTTTTTTTTAGCGAGTGGAAGAGGGATAACGACAGATAGCATCCCATAACTAAGTAATTTGTAAAATACATTGAATTTAGCCGCTACAGCTAGTGGTGAAGAAGGGGAACAATAATTAGCTACAGCTAATTTGACCAAATTAGCTAACAAGAAGAAGGCTAGCAATTTGTATCCATATTAACACTAGATTAAATATTTCAGCTAGCTTGATATAATTGTTTAAGACCAGTGTTTAGACTTCTTACCTCTCTGGTTTCAGACAGGTACTAATTTCTGTGTTTTCTTAATTTATATCAAAAATCAGAAGCACAATTCAGGTCATATTGGACAGAATTATACAATCCAGTCTATCAAGATAAACTGCTTTTTAACATGTACTTAAACTTGGTTTATTTGACTAAAGATTGGTACCCAAGATGGCTGCAACACTGATGGTTCACACAACAACTCAACAGGTCTTGATCTTAGTAGCAAGTTAAGACTATTTGCTGAGACTTTAGTTTAGCCTGTGAATGCAGGTGTATTACAGTCTTTGTCTACCATTTTGATTTCAGCAAAATAACAAAAAAAAAACCATTACGGACTGATATGGCCGACATTTCAGAGGACAGAACAAAAAATAAAGACAAAAGAAAGGTTGAAAACTCTCTCTGTCTCTCTGTTGCTTCCTCTCAGATCCTGTGGTGAAGTGTCGGCCAGCACCACCAGCACCCTCCAGCCGCCAGCTGGACAATCAGGAGGTGAGGTCCCTCAACCAGCAGAGCACGGCGCCCCCCAGAGGCTTGGTACAAACTGACAGCCCAAACTTCCTCTGCAGCAGCCTGCCGCAGCACTGGAGGTGTAACAAGACCCTGCCGAGAGCCTTCACTGTGAGGAATCATCTAAGTTCTATCCATCTGTCTGTCTGTCTGTCTGTCTGCCTGTCTGTCTGGTCAAGACTGTCTTCAGTTCATTATGTCAAAGGTCATCAGATCTCAGAGGGACATTTTGCCCTGAGTTTGGCCTTCTCAGATTCTGTACAAATCCCTTTTTAGGACCAGTCCTAACCTTTCTCCATCCTCCAGGTGGTTGCCCTGGGCAACGACGTGCCAGATGGCGTAGTTGTCACAGTGATGGCGGGCAATGAAGACAACAGCAGCGCTGAGCTACGCAATGCCACATCAACCATGAAGCAAGGCTACGCCCACTTTAATGACCTACGCTTCATAGGTCGCAGCGGCAGAGGTAGACAGTCAGATACCCTACTGATACAATAATTAACATACATAAACATCGACTGACGGAGGCCTGTGATGGGACTCTTCACTGCATTCAACACAGCGAAGGAAAGATAGTAGCCTATCATCCTCACCTCCTCCTCCCCTTTGATTTCCACCTTTTGTAATTTCAATGCCCTCCCTCACACAGAAATTAGGCATTTTGTCTTGTCATCTACGCTCCAATATGATGGAGTTATGGTTGTAACTCGGACAATAATCTTTAAGTTAGAAGGATAAACAGAAATACGACAGGAATACATGTCCTGTTCAATCAGCTATCAATCATGGACCATGAAAAGCTCTCTGAAATGAACTTTATCAGAGTTTAAACACTTGCGTTAACGTAACAGGTAATCCTATGTGACTATGGTTTGTTGTTAACTTAAATGCTTTTAAAACCCATATAATTCTCCTGTACATGTGTGTGTGTTACTTTTTTCAGGCAAGAGTTTCACACTTTCCATCAATGTGCTGACCTCGCCCCCTCAGATCGCCACCTTACACAAAGCCATCAAGGTGACTGTGGATGGCCAGCGGCTGCCAAGACGTCAGTACACTTCAGAGAAAAATGGTATGATGGTTTTTTCCCAGCTTTCAGTCAGAATTACTGTCTTCTTCTCTGCCTCTCTCTCTCTCAGGGCAGAGGCAAAAGGAGGTGAAGTCGGGAGTGTTCAGGTCCTCCAGCAGCAGCTGCACTGCATCATCAGGTATGAGAGGGGGTCTGTTGTTTAAACCAGACATGTGACGCCTCAACACTGAATATATTTTCCCTGCTCAAACAATCATGTCAGTGTTAACGTTCACGTACAGGACTGCATGTGTACAGTGTCTCCATAAAAGCATGTTTCAACCTTTACATTGTTTTTTTTTTAAATATTGCCTAACATATCTATATTTTTTATCCACACTTATACACCAATAATGCATCATAGTACTTTACATTTTTAAATGTAAAAATCTTAATAACTATAGTTGTAGTGGAGTAAAACATACTATGTTTCCATCTGAGAAGTGTGAAGTAACTGGAAATACCTCATAAAGTACCTCAAAACTGTACTACAACCAACTGAAATAGCAAATAAAATAGAAAAACTAATCGTGTGTTATTTGACAAACAAAATCCAAACTTAAGGTCCACTTGCTAGCTTTTTGTCCCAACTTTCGACCGCATATCGCGTCTTCTTCAGTGGATGTAGTTTGCCCAGTTGTCATAACGATGGGTAATGGCAGAAGTTCAATATTTATGTCAAAGTGAAGAAACTGCTGAGGAAGACCTTGCAATGCGGTTGAAAGCTCTGGAAAACCAGTTGGAAGTTATTTTGTGTCAAACGAATAAGCTTTCATGCTCAGTGTAACGTGTTTCTGATGTTTGTGTGGACGAGCTGTTGATGTTGTCTCTCTCCAGATTGCAGATCCTTTTCCTCCTCTCTGTGGACCAATGAGCCGTCGTTCCTGGGCCAGATGACCTCTCTGACTTCTTCCTTCCTTCCTTCAAGTCCCAGAATGCACCACCACCTTCCTGCTCTCTCCTACTCCTCCCAGCACACACCGTACAGCTCCTACCTGTCTTCTCCTCCTCCTCCTCCTCCTCCCCCTCATCTGAGCCACAGTGGTCCGTTCCAGCCGGGCAGCTTCTACTACGGGCCGAACCAACCGCTGCAAACCACGGGGGAGGACCGCAACGTGGTCGCTGCACTGAACAATTATATTGAAGGGGCGTGTCTTTCCATAAGAGGGGAGGAGCCTGTCTGGAGGCCTTATTGATGATTGGATGGTGTTATACATCATCTTAAAATAAAATATTTTGCAGGTTTTGGGACTTTTTACTTTGTTTTCACCCTCTGACCAACTGTAACTTCTCTGTACTGCAGTGACTATGCTGCTCTTATTTATTGCATTGTTTGTTGCAAATATTTATTTATTATTTTATTGTTTTTGATTATAATTTAATCATTATTTAATACTTCCACATATACTTCAGGTTAAACAATACAAGAATAAACTTATTAAATTCATGTAGCAGTTTCCCTTTTCTATTAAAGTCTTCATTCATTTGTTGTACAATAAAGTGTTTATTAGAGCAACAGTATAAAAAGAATCAGCATTAACATCACAAAATATAATATCTCATTAACAATTAACCCTGAATCAACCTCCTGAGTGTTTGACTGTCCTCTAAAAACAAAGTTGACAACCTCAATCAATGATCATTTTTTGATTTTTCTTTGCTGCTTTTGCTTGAAATTTTAAATATTATTTTTTTAAATAATTAATAAAATCAAGGTTTAGACAAGTTGAGTTACATGTGTCCATAGAAAACAGTGATATGTCAACAATCTTTGAATATGTAAAAAAACATCATCTGGAGTATATGATCCATGAAAATGTAGAAAGCAAACTGTAGAGAAACAGATCCTCTTATCTCAGCTGCTGATTGGCTGGCACAGGTGCAGTGGGTGTGGCCTCAGGTCTCCATGGTGAAGGTGTCCTGTTGGAACAGATAAAAGGGGATATTGACTCACCAGGTAGTGCTTACAGTAAATATAGCTGAGGGGAAACACTGTGCCAGCACTTTGGCTCTAAATGACAACACTAATAGTTCAGCATGATTTAAACAATTAACTAAATTAACTATGAGTCATATACAATTTATATTTTATATATTGTTTTTCATTCATTTCTGAACACTAAGAAAATTAACTTGGAGAGATTTAAACTCGTTCGAGATGGTAATCCATCACAATTAATGTTAACTGAGCTTTATTTATTTATTTATTGCTAAAGTTGTGTTACTACCCGAAGTCGCTGGAAGCGCAAACTGAATTCTCCTTGGTGGTGCATTCAAGGTGTATTCTGTTTAAATGTAATAATGCCTTTATGTTACGTTTGCACAAATAAATAAACTGTGTGTTTGTGTCATTGTGGTCTAGTTTTTTACAACGTTTTATAAAACAGCCTTTAAGTGAAGTGGTGAAAATACTTTGAGTGAAGTAATCTCATTACAATACAAAGAGACTGATGAACAATGGATTATATGTCCTCATCACAGCAGTTCAGTTCAGACCGTCTACCTATAAAGCGTTGAGTTCAGCCACTCTCCTGCTCCACTCCTCTTCTGTCATTTCTTCTTCTTCTTCCGCTCCGTCTTTAACATCCTCCTCTACCTGATGCTCTCCTGAAATACAGACGATCACGTCACAAAGATGAAAGCCAAATCTATCTATCCAAACAGGCCATTATTACAATACACTACTTAAAGTCCCCACCAGTGCAGGTCAGAGCGGTGCAGACCCAGTTTCCACAGGCGCACACACACTTGTTACACTCCATCTGAGTTTCAGCTCCGTCCTCGAACACTTCATCCTCCAGAGCGCACTCTGCATGCACACACATAAGAAGACATACGAGTAAATGGACGCAGAAGAAAAACAGCTATCAAACTGCAGAGTTGGGCAATGAGTTTTCCACTTCTCTGAAGTGTGTCTCTAAAACATGCATTTGTCAAATTCAGACTGGGTTTATATATTTTGAATGTCTGTGTATTGTTGGTATAAATATGTGTCAGCTGTCAGGATCAATGTGTGTGTGTGTGTGTGTCATTACTTCTCTCATACGGATGGTAGGTGGGCGTCAGACAGTTGATGAACTCAGTTAAACTCAGCTTCCAGTCTGCGTTTTCATCCGAAAGCTCGATCAAAGCATCAACACACAGAGACCTGAGAGACAGACAGAGTGAGCGCCGTTAGTGGAGGATTCTGGACACTAACTAATGATTACTATGATGAAGGATTAATTACAAAATTTGTTCAGAAAATTATATCTAAAACTAAATTTGCAGTTCAGAATTTGCATGCAGTTGTTGATAACTGACTGACATTTATTAGTTTGAAGCAGAAAAGTTGGGCCATTGTTTCAGCATCATTTTGGACAAAGAGAAGAAACATTTTTACACCATTTTAAGAACCAAGCCAGTATTTTGCACATTATATTATATATTTTGAAAGGGTTCATGTGCATGGAGAAAAGCATTAGGTAAAAAAAAAGCTTTGTCGAGCTTTTGGCGGTTGCTTATCTCAACATAATTAATTAATCAATTAAATTAGCCCCACGTTTACCAGCTGCAACATTGAAGTGATTTACAAATGAATGCATCAATACTTAAACACCATACTGCCTGGTGAGTACTTTTACTTTTGGCACTTTAAGCTTAAATAAAGGTTTTAATGCATGACTTTTATTCTGTGATATTACTATTAGTTAACCTTCTTGTTGTAAACACTTTCATAGATGAAGAATGAGAATGAATTCCTGAAAAATATAACTTGTAGGTAGGCGACGTGAAAATTTGTTGCATTATGTTATATAAAAAGAAAATGATACAATCCAAGCTTTATATATAAAACGTCTAAACCAGCACGCTGAATTCATAGTGTGTGTGTGTGTGTGTGTGTGTGTGTACCTCAGTAACAAGTTAGTCTCCACAGTATTAGAGTATGTGAGGTTGAGGGCCGTCTCGTTATGTTTCAGGAAGCTCAGGAACTCTTTGGAATCGAGCTCTGAATCCCCGTCGTCATACGTCTGCAACACACAAGCAGTTGAGTGAAACACGCTGGATTTTAAATATCTCACACAGCTGGAGAACAGTCGACTTTACTTTACTTTTCATGATTTGAAATGAAGTTCAAACTGGGATTAAAAGCGATGACTGTGAGAGGAAGTGAAAGGCTTTCTGACCTTGAAGTACGTTTGCAGGAGGTCATTGGTTGAGGACACATTTGAGACCAGGTTGTCAGATTCCACCTCCTCTTGAATCCACTGGATCACTCTCTCTCTCAGCCAATCACGATCAGACAGGAAACACACGACTGCAAACACAGGAACACACAAAAACAACAAATGAAATAGTTCACGTAAATAAAACGGCAATGCACGTTCTCGGCTCCAGTCGTTAAACTCAGAATATGAGTGTTGGAAAAAGATTATTTACATTTCTTTTATAATTCTGTCAAAAGCTGCAGACTTACTGGGGCTCACGTCTGTCTTTGTTGGTTTCTCTGCAAATAGAAACACACAGACCACACAGTTACAGCTCACGTACTGTACACAGCTTTAACTGTCTGTGTGTATTAAATGTGTGTGTGTGTGTGTGTGTGTGTGTGTGTGTGTGTGTGTGTGTGTGTGTGTGTGCACTGACCCAGACAGTGTCCTCTGTGCTCCGCATGTATCTTGGTCTGGCTGATGCAGGCGTCTCTGTGCAGCTCGCAGTGATTCCTGTAGGATCTGCCGTTGCTGCCACACACCCAGTGCTCCGTCACATCACAGCGCTGCAGAGAAAAGAAGATGCGGAAAAGAGTCAACAGAAGTTTCCCAGAAGTTACCTGCAGACCAGAACTAGAGGGCTCAGTAGACTCCTGACAGCACAGCCTGATACCCTCTGCAGGGTGATGGGTCAAAATACCATTTAACATGAATACTGGGCGTCAGGAGCCTTCATTGCCTCATTAAGTTACGTTTTTTCTATGCTATGCAGTGTCATACTGTACACCTGCAACCAAAGCTAATACACTTTTATACAAGTTTAATTGGAATTTTAGAGAAAAACAATGAGGAGTTTCAATAAGAGTAATCTGAGAAGTAATCGGACACATTCTTAAGTATACCGCTGTGAAAGTAAATTGAGAGCAGTCAGTAAGAAGTGATTATTCATCCTTATTATCCTCTCTTCTACTACTAAACGCCTTTTTCCTTTCTATTTTTCCAAAATGTTTATTTTTCATTTATATTAATTTGTTTAGTAATGTTAATAGCAATGTATTTTTTTAAATATAAGATAGAAAGTCAAATTAGCCATTGTGTATTAAAATGCAAATAGGCTTGAACAATATTATTTATGTGAATATTTATATACTTACATGAGACTACGTCCACAGCTAGCAGCTCTGTGAAGCTGTACTTGGGTATGTTGGTGCTTCAAGCTAAATGCTAACGTAGCGAATAAGTGTATTAAATAACTTTACCTGTAAACAGCGACAGACCGGCTCGCCTCTGTCAGTCGATACACACTCTCGACCTGCACCGCAGGAAGTCCTGGCACACACAGACTGATCCTGAGACACACAGAGACAGAGCAGTCTGTTTTATAGAAAAGTGTGTGTGTTTCACACTCCAGATGGTGACCTTTGACCTCCCACTGGGAGAGACACACGCTGTTTTGAATGACAATGACTCTCTCAACACACACACACTTATTATCACTGAGGCAGCTGGACAGCGGTACAGCTCATTTTGAGGGTTTTCTTCTTCTAGTTTTGTGCTGGACTCCGTCCCTCTCAGCTGTTTCAGGAGGAGTTTCTGTTATTTAGCCTACCCTCATTGATATAAATGGTGAGGACAAAATAATAGAGATACCATGTCAGTATAATATACTACAACAATCTATGTACTCCGAAATGATCACACAGTTGAATCAACGCCTCTGAACATTAGACGTTTTAACTATAAGTGTACCCAATAAACTGGCAGCTGAGTGTACAGTCCACACTTCAACACACATAACATAACATACAACAAACAGATTCTCGTAAACAGATGTTTACATTCAAGCTCCACACATTCCTCTGTACTTACAGGTCAGCAAACACACACACACACACACACACACACACACACACCTGACACTAAACATCCCACTGAAGAAGAAGACACCACTTTCAAAATAAATTCTTTTTTTACATTTTTTCTAAATGTCCTCACTTCCATGGTCAAAAACTTAAATTGTTCCACACAAAGATGTACAAGAGCACACACACACACACACACACACACACACACACACACACACACACAATAGACACATCTGTCACCTCCGGCTGACATCTGTTACACCACAAACCTGCTGTTAGCAACCAGCTGACTGGAGCAACACACACACACACACACACACACACACACACACACACACACAGTGGCAGTCTGACCCCGTTTTGGTTGTAAAACAATTTGTCCTCCTCATTTTGAATCCTTTCTGCTTTCAGTCTTCCTCCTTCACTCTCACTTCTCATTCATCGTTTTCTTAGTGTTTTTGCTCTTTCTCTCTACTTTGATATGGTTTTTTTTTTGTGTAAAGTGTAAATCTAAACATGTAATTAATCCTTTACTTCCAACACATACTTGATGCTTCATTACTCTTTTCTACTTTCTTTTATTTTTGTGTTTCATTGAGCTGCTGTCATGACACGAAGTTCTCTCAATGTAAAGTCATTTACAGCAGGACTTTTCTGCCTACATGTACACTTTTTATTTTTCAGTTTAGTTTATATTTAGGTGCAGGTTTAGTCATGTATGACTAGCAGGGTTGAACGATATTATTCACATGAACATTTCCACTGATTTTTCCAGCTAGCAGCTCCGTGAAGATGAAATTAGGCACAGTGGTGCTTCGAGCTAAACGCTAACCTCGACAAGCTAAACCTCTGTCTGAGCATCACATAAAAACAGAGGGCGCATATTTCTATTTTTTACATGTAGACAAGATAGTTTGAGCTCAGCGTCATAAATGTCATTTTTATTTTGGTTTGCTTTTAACAGAAAGGAACATTTAATGAATCAACACCAGAGTTTCTCTTTTGATTTGAGGTTTTGACTCAGAGGTGATAAAACAGCTGCAGAGGAAACAGCAGACACAGCAGAGTGTGTTAAAACCAGAATTACAGCTCGAGGGGCCGAGATTAGAGATGAGCTGCTGACAGCCATCATCACACACATACCTGAGGACCTGCTCACCGTGTGTGTGTGTGTGTGTGTGTGTGTGTGTGTGTGTGTGCAGCTTCTATGTTCCTTCAAAAACATTAGCAAGAAAAACAGTTTTCAGAGCAAAACATATTTCAAATTTCACCTCCACGTGCCGACACCTTCCTAAATCGTGTACGCCCTTCACCTAAAGACACACACACAAACACACACATACTGTATATACACACACACACACACACACTCCAGGGTATATTCCATATTAAGCTCTTTTTTCCTGCAGTCAGAGGTCAACATCAGTCTTTTCTGAGTGACTACTTGTGAAAGATTTAAGAAGTGAAAAATGGAAAGTAAATTGGAAATGTCATCTGTGGAAATATTTGAACCCTGCAGTCATCAGTGTACCTGCAAGCACGCTTGTGTTTTCAGCCATACTTCCTTTTTTTTTCCAACTTCGTTGTTATGTGTTCAGTCTTGGTTTACATTTAACAGTCTTCTTGTTTTCATGCAAGTGGAGCTGCTCAGAAATACAACAGGACATAACAGCAGTGGTGGGATGTAACTAAGTACTTTAAGTAAATGTTGTTGATAATACTTTTATACTTTTACTTACTGTAAGGTTTTGAATGCAGGACTTTTACTTGTAGTGGAGTATTTTCACAGTGTGGTATTAGTTAAAATAATAAAACTCATTCACACTGTGAGTTTACCTTGGCCAGAGGAGAGGAGGAGGAGGAGGGAGGAGAGGAGAGGAGCAACGGCAGCAGGAGCACAGAGATGGTCAACATCTGGAGAGGAGAGGAGAAGAAAAGAGAAGAGACGAGAGGAGGAAATATTAGATTTGTTTGTTAAGTAATCATTAAATGATCTCAATAAAGGTAAAATTACAATTTACAATTTTAATAGTAAAATTATTAAATTTACTACCACTGCTAATCTTACTGCTACTACTACTACTACTAATAATAATAATAATAATAATAAGTATTATTATTATTATTATAATATTAAAGCGTCCGTACCGTGTCAGTCTTAACAGTTTGTCCAGAAGCTGTTGCTCTGTAATCAACCAGTCAGCATTAAAACAGCCTGTAAGAACCAGTCAGTCAGGATTGCTGGACTCTCCACAGTCACTCCACAGTATTGATCAGCTCCTCAGTGTTGATCAGCTCAGTCAGTCAATCAGTCAGGTGGTACATTTAAATATCCAAATATCCAAATTGTCAGTTCAGATCGATTCAGATGAGTTCAGATCTCCGATCAGTGAAGCTTTGCTCTGCAGTGAAACGACGTCTGAGTTACAAAAAGAAAGAGGAGGAGGAGGAGGAGGAAGAGGAGGAGGAGGGATGCTGGGAGAGAAAGGAGACCAGCTGTCCAGAGTTATACATCCCTCCCCCCCTCTGCAGCCTCTGACACACACACACAAACACACACACACGAGCTGTCTTTTTGAAGAATGATAAGTTAAAGGCACGCGACCAGCTGACATGTTCAGACAACGTTACACAGCCGGTGTGAAGTTATTATCACAGCAACATCTACATGTTTGGACTGTGCTACACAGACACACTATAATAAAACAGCTTATTCTACAGAAGGATAAAAGAAAGAAGCTGATTTATTCTTGAGTGGCACATAACACAGACATCCAACAACTCACTTAAAAACAAGATCTGCATGGAATAACAGGAGGAAAATACCAAAATATTAATAATATATTAACATATTAATCCATAATTGATTGTTGTATTCAGGGTGCCCTTTTCCACAGAAGATATTTTGACATGCCACAGTAGGAAACGCATGTGCAGGTGAAAGTAATAAAATGAATGATGGCTGAATTCCATTTAGCTGCTATATGTTGACTCACTGTCATGACTTACTGGGACATGTGGACAGAACACGTGCTGACAGAGATACAGAGCATTAAATAACTGGAAAAGAGACAAATATTAAGTACAAATCTGATTTCAACCCTCCACCTGCAGGTTTGGCGCTCTGTTGTAGTATCTCACTGTGACCAGCAGAGGACAGAGTCACCATGTTGTCATTCCGGCATTAAGGTGGAATAATGCCGCCGGGCCTCATGAATTTATCATTAAACATTTCATTAAACACAACTTTATGGACCACACAACCACAGTATGAACAAAAACATTAAGGTCTCATAACTACAATGTGACACAGGGACAGGTGATCAGGTAACAATACGAGCCGCCTTAGATATTTCTAACATTTCCAACATATTTGCAGTTAACGAAATGACTAAAACCAGGTGACACCCAGTGAATCGTAGGCTTTGGGATCCTGTTGATCTGGGTTCCCGCTTTGCCAGTTCGTAATCCAGCCATGATGACTCCCAAAGTGAATTCACAGGACTGCATATTTTACGGAGATAATCATCTGACCGGCAGAAAGTCTCTCTCTGCCCTCAGTGTCACGTTCAGCTTCAAACTTTCCCCCACTTTGTCTCTCTCTCTCTCTGGTGTGACTGTCAGCTGTGTGTCAGAGGAGGTGCTGAGGTTCAGATAAGCCCACCCTCCTGGTGTGCGCTGGAACACCAATGCAGCGCCTCCTAAAAATAAAACAGAGAGGTCAGCCAGAGTGTGTGTGCACATCATGTGTGTGTGTGCGTGTGTGTCTTTTAAGGAATGGTATGTCATCGTTCTTCTTGTGAGCTTAATGCACGATGATAACAGAGGTGTGATACATGCAAAGACGCACTTAAACGCGTACACACACACACACACACACACACACACACACACACACCTACGCACACAGATACACACGTATGTGATGATGATGATCACAAGAGTTGATGACATGAAGTAAAGGTCTGCTCACACTCTCTTCATGTCTCTACATCATTGATGAGATGATCCATTATTAGTCCAGGACTTCACCACAATAACAAGCATGCCTGCAAACACACACACACACACACACACACACACACACACACACACACAGCTGATGTGTTTCAGGCTCAAAAACCTTTCAAACATCATTTATAAAGCCCTAGGGCTGAAATAAATTGTACATTTCACTATCAGTTAATGTTTTGGTTGTTTTTTCATGAATTGTTTTTTGTATAAGATGCCCATCACAAGTTCTTAAGATATTAATTTCACAATAAAAGCAGCAAATCATCAGCTCAGAAGCTCAAACCAGAGAAGGTTTGACATTTTTGCTTGATAAATTACTTAAATGACTGTTGTTTCAGCACAAAGCATCATGATATTCTTCACAAACAACATTAAAAAGAGTTCAATTACATGATGAAAGTGTAAAATTCTATGAACATGATTCCCGGAGGGCGAAGCTGTCTTTTAATTCGTTTATGAACTATGACAGTTCAGTAGTCATTCATAAACTGAAATAACGTCCTATAAACTTTACAGTTAGCTCCCATGACTCCGTGGCAGTTTATCCGTAAATGCAATGTTAATATATAAAGTAGTTTTATTCTGTTGAGGCTCTTTTATCTGCAGCGAGCAGAATTAATGAAATTAAATATACTTTACATATTTATATACTTTGAATTAACCCAATTTGACCCAGTGTCAAATAATGCTATTATACATTAATATGATAAGAGAATGTATATTTTTACCTTTTAATGAATATTTATGACACAATTTAATTACCTGTGCAAATATAAATAAATGAATAGACTAAAACAAAGCACACAGAATCTGATGCTTTAGATATATTTTGGTTTCTTCTCCTGTATAATATGTCAAGCAAAATGTCCCAGAAGCGTTTGTTTTAAATCAAATATCGCAGGTTTGAATTCTCAGTGAGTCAAATATTTTAAAATCTGCAAGTTCAACCGACTAAGTTTATAACAAATAACAAGAAAATTAAAGGCAACACGTTTGGTGGATCAAGGTTTTCCAAATTCACCTCTGGATGGCAAATACTTCCACACAAAGTTTTGTTGTGATGTTGGGCACGAGCTCGAATCACCTGAAGCTGTTTGGAACGAAACAAAGCCTCGTTTATCAATGCTGCAGTGTCTGAGGACATAGCATATATTCCTGTTTAAAAGTTCAGCTTTGATGAAAAGGTCACCTCAAAATCAAAAATCATTAAAAAAGTTATCTTTCTGAGAATCTGCAGCTTTCTAGAGTTTTATCGTCCCCGTTTACCCCAGAGGAGAGTCACGACCATCATTTTAATTAAACGTGGCAGAGGATCAAGTTGAGACATGCTTCTTAAAGCTGAATGGCATCACTTCATTCATAAACCACCCGCTGTTAATTCACTGTCACTGACACGCAGGTCGATGTCCTACATTTTCGTACATTTGACAGACTGTCAGATCATTTATCATTATCATGTATGTCACTGTGTTTTTGTGCACAAGCTGCTCCAAACAAACTGCCCCTCGTGAGATTAATAAAGTTGTCTGTATTGTATTTGGTGGAAACTAAAGAGCTTCTGGTTATGTATTGTTGTTTGCCAGCATGTTTTTTAGTATCACATGGTGAAACCACTGTTTCAGATGAATCGAGGGGAACTCTGATCTTCACTAAAACACGCACACTGATAAGTGCCTGGAGGAAACCAGTGTCCATTTGACACTATCACAAGTTCTGTGGAAAAAAGACGCATCCTCCACAAATTTTCCATGCTGAAAAAAGAAGCCTCAAGTAAAATTCTGTCGCAACATTTAACCCCTCTCTGCTTTTGTGAACTGGTTACTGCACCGTGAGTCTGCTGTGACTTACATGACATGTTGTGTTATTTTATTTATTGTTTCTTTATGTTTTGACAAATAATTGAGTTCCCTGAGTAGAATAAAACTGAACTTGAGCCACAGTGAAATTAATTGAAATGAAATGAAGCAACAAAAGGAAAGGGGGATACCTAAATAACATTATCTGCAGGGGCCCTGACCAACCAGCTGGAGGATGTGATCCCTCACCGGCTTCCCACATCATAACTGACTATTGTGTTTTTTGGAAAGTCCAGAAGCTGCTCGTGTGCCCGTTTTGAATTTTCTGTTATAAACTGTGAACACACAACAAATAAAAGAGGGAGTATTGATTACAAAAAGGCTCTTCTTCTTCTTCTTCTTTTATATTCAGCAGTATATAGACTATATACACCCAAAAACAAAGAAGAAAAACAGACGCTGCAGAAACTTCACATACAATCATGTAAACAAACGCAAAAATTCATGAAAGTAACATAACATTTCATATTGAAGGAATAGTACAACATTTTTGGAAATACGTCGAGAGTAAGATGAGAAGATTGACACCACTTTCAAGTTTGCACAGTAGATATGAAGCTACAGCCAGTTAGCTTAGCTAAGTATAAAGAGCTGAAACAGGAGAAACAGGTAGCCTGGCTCTATCCAGAGACAACAAAACCACATTACCTGTCTCTGAGTAGTTGACAGGCAACCAGAGACTCCAGGAGGTCACTGTGCCCGGCCATAAAATAGTCCGGCACATGACCCCCCCCCCCTCCCAAAGACCACAAGTTGTTGTTTTTAAACTTCAGTTTTTCACATGTAACTAGTGAGCTTGAGAGTTACTGATAGGCTAGCTGTTTCCATCTGTTTCCAGTCTTTATGCTAAGCTAAGCTAACCAGCTGAACAGACAGATGTGAAAGTGGTATCAAGCTTCTCATCTAACTCTTGGCAAGAAAAAGCATATTTCAAAAATGTCAAACTATTCCTTTGAGTGAAAGGCAAAAATTAACGTGATGAATTACTGAGAGTTACAGTTGCTGCTCTTTAAATTATTCACTATTATTAGTATTAATATCTGTATTCAGCACTAGTTGATGGAAGCAATGATTATTTGGTGATTGGTTTACTGGCTTTTTGGAAATTGGCTTAAAATTTTGGCAAAATGAATTCAAAAACTTTGCAACAACAGTGCAGATGGAAGGTATAAACTGTTGTTTGTGGATTTTAAACTTAAGTTTGTTCTCAGTCGACCGAACGGAGAGACAAAGAGAGACATATAGAGAAGAATAGAGTGACACGGAGGAATGCAGGACTGGGACCTGCAGCCATTGTGTCCTAATACAATATCTGACTTCCTTTAGATGCCAGACACCACAAACACACACACATGCACATACATAAGAGTTGAATAGCAGGCAGCGAGGCACCAGGCCCACTTCCTCTGCTGCAGATGTAGACGATGGAGAGGGAGAGAGAGAAAGAGAGAGAGAGAGAGAGAGAGAGAGAGAGAGAGAGAGAGAGAGGGGCTGGGGGGAGAGAGAGAGAGAGAGAGAGAGAGAGGCTGGGGGGAGGGAGAGAGAGAGAGAGAGAGAGAGAGAGAGAGAGGCTGGGGGGAGAGAGAGAGAGAGAGAGAGAGAGAGAGAGGCTGGGAGAGAGAGAGAGAGAGAGAGAGAGAGAGAGAGAGAGGCTGGGGGGAGAGAGAGAGAGAGAGAGAGAGAGAGAGAGGCTGGGGGGAGGGAGAGAGAGAGAGAGAGAGAGAGAGAGAGAGGCTGGGGGGAGAGAGAGAGAGAGAGAGAGAGAGAGAGAGGCTGGGGGAGAGAGAGAGAGAGAGAGAGAGAGAGAGAGAGAGAGAGGCTGGGGGGAGAGAGAGAGAGAGAGAGAGAGAGAGAGAGGCTGGGGGAGAGAGAGAGAGAGAGAGAGAGAGAGGCTGGTACAAACTACAGTCTCACATATTTCAGTTCAGACTTCTGGACACAAACTGTTCTCATCTGTCTTCTGCTGGACCGTCTGTCTCGCTGTCAACTCAACTTTTACATCTACATTTGTTCATCTGTTCGTCTCTGCGTCTCTCTGAACTCTCAAGTTCAGACCCAGCAGCTTAAGTTGGACAACAACACGCAAATTTGCGAGTAGAAGAAGACAGTAATACGCTGATAGTTTATACCTGAGACAACTGGAGGACATCTGGACCCGTGCGACCTCCTCTCATACAAACGTCTTCTGCTGCTGGCCGCTGAAGATCAGTGGAAGGGGAGACAGGCCTTGCTCAAAGGCACCTCATCAATATCTGCTGAGGAAGAGGAGAGCGGCCACTTTACCAACTTTGTCAAGATTTTCTCAGGACTACTGTGACTTCCTGCTTCTGCATCCTAAAACAGGTAAAGTGTTTGATGTGTCCGGCAGGTGGATCCTTTAACACAACGTGCTGCATACAACATTTGTGCATTTACCCATTTACAAGTACTATACGTAAGTACAAATATAAGGTTCTATTTTCTGCATCTTTATACTTCTACTCCACTACATCACAGAGACAAACATTGTACTTGGTACTGCACTACATTTGTCTGACAGTTTTAGTTACTCTTCAGATTATAGTGTTTTTTTAATACCCTTTCTGTCCAGTGAAAAGCATTTATTTTGAATTTGAATGTTTGTGATAAACTGAAGGATGAAGTGTTCCTCTACAGGCTGAGAAAATTCTCATACTTGTTAAACGAAATAAACTATTTAAACACCCCTTGGATCAGCTGGAAAATGCATCGTCAAAGCTGAAAACACAATGAAAGGTATTAGTACTTTTACTTAAGTAAAGGATCTGAATACTTCTTCCACCACTGGAGACAGCAAACTCTAATTTCTCCAGTGCATCTTTACAGTGTTAGGCCTATGAATAATAATAATAACAATAATAATAATTGTACATTTTATTTATAGAGTGCTTTTCAGGGTACTCAAAGACACTTTACATACGTTAAAATGGTCATAAAAAATAACTAAATGCAGAAATATTCAAAGAAGATAGAAAACCATCACAGATTAACAGGCAGAGCCGCTGTCATTATAAACGAAGCACGTCTGCGATGTCTGATATTCAAATTCATTCAACAAACAAACTAAAGACCTACTAATATCACATTGTAAATGTTGTTGGTTGGCTTTGTTTCTAAATTAATTCCCCAGCTTTTGATTTATGTCTCACATATTTATCATGTTGACCTATTAAAATCTTCAATATCTGAATATTAATAGTGTAAGTTATAAATAAAGTTTATTATCGGACTAAAACATCCTCAGGTCTGAACGATGTCAACGGTTTATCATTCATTATTGTAAACCAGCAATGTGTGTGTGTGTGTGTGTGTGTGTGTGTGTGTGTGCCCGTTATCAAGACAGGATGCAGAACAATACTGAGTGCTGGGCACACACACACACACACACACACACACACACACGCACACACACGCACACACACACACACACACATACACACGCGCGCACACACATACACACATATGCACGTAAAGGTCAGGCGAAAGTCTATACAAGGAAGTAATATTGTTATTAATGATGCTGGGAGCACTTGTGAAAGACACAAATACACACTGCCACACACACACACACACACACACACACACACACACACACACACACACACACACGGCTTGTTCAAAGCATTTGGGTTTCACAAAAACAGGAAAGGAGGGGCATTTAAGAGATATTTGATATCAAAAAAATATCCCAGATCTGATATTAAACTCTTAGAGTTAAAGCTAAAGATGTGGTTTTATCTGTTTTCTCTCTGCAGGCAGAAATTAGGACGCTTTGATCAATGAACCTTATGAAACATGCTGTAAAAAAGTTACAGTAAGGCTGCATTCAGA
The DNA here is from genome assembly GCF_043641665.1 of Enoplosus armatus. NCBI lineage: Eukaryota > Metazoa > Chordata > Actinopteri > Centrarchiformes > Enoplosidae > Enoplosus > Enoplosus armatus. Next base: position 3,251,197 of record NC_092191.1, on the reverse strand, counting down.
CCAAACGAGGCGAACACACCAGTCGTCCCACTCACTTGAATGAGGTAGTCAGTCTCGACAGGCAGTGGTGACCGTGAGGGGAAATGCAACCCGACGTCGGAGCTCCAGAGTTCCCACACCACCGCACAAGCCTGGTCTGAATGTAGCCTAAGAAGCTAATTGAAGTAATCTATAAATTACATAGAAATGGGAAAGGCAGAGAATCTATAGCAAGATACAGTTAATGAAGTGATCGGCGACATGAGCTATGAGTGAGAATAATGAGGAGTAGGAAGTTTTCATTAACGACAGTAACCTTTTAGGATAAACAAAACTATACAAAATGACATGTCATTGTAAAAAAAAAAAAAAAGAGACAAGATTAAGAAGTAAAATGAGCATCCAGTATGAAGTATTGTATGTTGACCCAATGAGCAACAAATAATCAAGACTGTTCAAAACACTTCCTGCTTGCAAATTCAACTTCAACCAGTTGGTAAAGGAGACAACACGATCACTATGTTGGATCATCGATCTCAGACAACTTTAAAAACACTGCAGGTTCATCTGCATGCCAGTGAAGTGGGCGACATACAGCCATTAAAAGGAAAGTAAAAAAAGAGTCAGTTTACAGAACGTCACAACTATATGGGAACATTTTCTCTAATGAAGTCATTAATACCAAACACAACATCACTGGAACGTAGCATGCAGTCCGATTACCATGAAATTTACTGATCATTAGCAAGAACTTTCTCAGGACAAACACTTATTTAACTCCAAGAATAGTAGCATAGTTTGTGTGTGTGTGTGTGTGTGTGTGTGTGTGTGTGTGTGTGTGTGTGTGTTACAGTAGACGTCTAGTTTTCCTTCCCCAGAGACAGACGGAGGACAGTGTGGGAACCGAGAGTGAAGCTAAACTGAGACATGGGCACAGACGTTTTTATTAATGGGGTCAGGGCAGCGGTGGAGAGAGGGTCACAGGGTCAAGATACTACAAGAACACACACACACTCGGAGAGGAAGAAGGCGCAATGAGATAACGCCATTAAAAGAACAAACGATGTGGAAAACGTGGCGGAAATATGGCATTTATGATTGTACTCATTTGAGCATTCCAGTCTCCTTATCGTCCTCACAGATCTGAGACCTGTTTCCTGATAACGGTCGATCTTCGAAGTTAAAAGCGACTGTTTCTATGAACGCTCTTAAATGTGTATGCTTGTGCCAATGTGATGTATTCTATCAAAACAGATTTAAAGTTAAATATAACACACAAACAGGTGACGCACATTTAATGGTGCTTTTTCTCTGCTGAAGACGTTTTCACACTATTTTATTATCTGAGTTTTGTTGATAGGCTCTCTGGGAAATGTGGGAAATACTAGACAGACAAAAGACAAAAGTAGAGACGTGACAATAGATGCACCAAAAGCAGAAATCATGTTTTACATAAAATAAGTCCCAAAGTTAATTGAAAATATAAAAGATTGAAGATATACATCAGTATAACAGCATTTAAGGGGGGATGTCTCCATAACATTTACAACTAACATACAACTTTCTGTCTTTTGTGATGAGACTACAAGAAGCCTAAATACAACAAATGAGCCACCTGACTCCGCTGCAGACACGACACCTGATGTACTCTCTGTTCCTCAGGTGAGTCTCGTACCTGCAGAGCGACTGCTGAGAGACAATCGGAGCTGAGCCTCTAACCGGTCATGGCAGACTGGAGCCTGCTGGGAAACTTCCTGGAGGAAGTACAGGAGCATTCTACCTCTGTTGGAAAGGTATAAATACACACACACTCACACACACACACTCACACACACACGGCAAACATGGCATGCAAGCCAGCATGGCACCAGCCTGACTTCCTCTGCACATGCTGGAAAAAAAGGTAAACAGACACTCAAAATAAAACATTCATATATTTCTAAATCATCCTGTTTTCATTATGTGTATCCTGACCCATCACTTCTGTCCTATACATTATAATAATAACAGATATAAAGTTTATGTCAGATAGGTGTGTTTATTTACATTGTACAACCCCAGAAAAAACCCCATTAAGTCTTAAAATTATGTTCGTAACTCCCTCTAAAATAACACCAATAGCTATTCTTCTTATCTTACGTTAATATTTTCATGAGGGTGTCATGAGAGCCGCTAAATCATTTCTCCTCTATTTAATTTAATTTCAATTTTATTATCCATGACTCAAAATGCAAGAGAAACATGTAATGGACTGTTCAACCATTCGATCTTCATACTAACTTTCACCCACATTTGTTCAGACTTTTTATGGCCTTTTCAAATCTTGTTCTTCTATAAAAAGTCCTCATTACTTCATAATTTCAACACAGCGTCTACTATATTTCCATGTCATTGTTTCTGAGGGATTGATATATATCTTTCTGTACACCCTCTTTGTTGTTTTTCGCACCACAGGTGTGGCTGACCATCCTGTTTATCTTCCGTATCCTGGTGCTCGGGACGGCCGCCGAGTCGTCGTGGGGAGACGAACAGGAAGATTTCGACTGTGACACTGAGCAGCCGGGCTGCGAGAACGTCTGTTACGATCAAGCTTTCCCTATAGCACATATACGATACTGGGTAATATATATAAACCTCATGTGATATATATATATGAGATGTTTTGGTGTAATATCAACTGATTTTAAGGACCGCACTTCTTGTTATGAATGTTTTAACCTGTTAACTACAAACCACATATACCACGTTTTATAATTTGATTTGCTGTTTCATGCCTTTCATTTTAGTACATAACTTGCAGCTGCTGAGTCCTTTTTTTTAATCACAGCTAACACTAACTAAGTCCTTTTTTTAAAAAAAAAACCTTATCTTTGTGTGCTACATCAGGATTTGTGAACCACCTTTTTAAAACAAAAACAACCTAATTTAACTTTTCAACAGCGACGTGGCTCCTGGAGATGTTCTGACTTTCAAGTCTCACCATTACCATTGCAGCGATTTTCATACTAAACTGGCTGCACTGAAAGACAAATCCTCCTTAAATCGAAACGTGAAAGACAAACATGAAGCAGTGTGGAGCGCACATTCAGTGTCCTCTAAGTGTGGAATTTGGACAAAACAAACTAAACAAATCTGCAAGAGAATTATCATAGCTGAATCTCAGCGCAATAAGGATGTAAAGTAGTTTAGAAGTGTAGTTAGTTGTCTGCTTCATGCAAAATAGTTGGTTAAGTCCTTTAATTTTGAGCGTCACTACCCTTTAATTCAACTGTCTTTAAGTATAAGTCTTGCTGATCTCCTCCCAGGTGCTCCAGATCGTGTTTGTGTCCACTCCCAGTCTGATCTACATGGGCCACGCAATGCACACTGTTCGCAGAGAGGAGAAGAGGAGGAGCAGAGAGGAGGAGGGGGGAGGGAGAGAGGAGGACACGGGAGGAGGTGAAGAAGGAGGAGGAGGAGGAGGAGGAGGAGGAGGAGGAGGAGAGAAACAGGGGAGGAAAGGAGAGAAGGACGGAAAAAAGGAAAAAGAAGATGGTCCATCAGCAGGTCGAATCCGTCTGAGAGGAGCGCTGCTACAGACCTACATACTGAGTATACTGATACGGAGCATCATGGAGGTAGATGCTGCTGCTGCTGTCAGTGCTGCTGTCAGTGCTGCTGCTGCTGTCAGTGTGCTGCTGCTGCTGTCAGTGCTGCTGTCAGTGCTGCTGCCCCTGCTTCTGTTACTGCTGCTGTGGAGGGCTTCGGCCTCTTTTAGCTCATTGTTTTGATTTTATGGCACATTTACTGCATGATTCAGTCTCAGCACCCGTTTCCAGAGGCAGCAGGCAGCTGTTTGCAGTAAACTAGCTCTGATAAACGCACTGACCTACGCTACCTGCCCAACACCTGCTGTGGATTATTAATAGTAATAGTAGTAAGAGGGCCATTCTGCATTATGACTACTTTTACCTTTGGTACTGACTTTTACTTGTAACAGAGTATTTCTACACTGTGGTATTGCTACTTTTACTTAAGTAAAAGATCTGCATACTTCTTCCACCTCTGTATAAAACTCACAGTAAATTCATGCATCTGACTGTGATTGGACCTCCATACAGGTGGTGTTTCTGTGTCTCCAGTACTTCCTGTATGGGATCTTCCTCAACCCTCTGTATGTCTGCAAGGTAAAACCAGAAATCCAAATCAGTTTTATTTCATTCTATGTATAAAACATAACATTCAGGCCTACAGTCATATACACTCTCCCTCTGTGTCGCAGGCCTGGCCGTGTCCACATCCAGTGAACTGTTATGTCTCCAGACCGACAGAGAAAAACATCTTCATAGTGTTCATGCTGGCTGTGTCGGCCGTCTCGCTGGTCCTCAGTGTGCTCGAGCTGCATCACCTGGCATGGAGACGCTGCTGCAGGTCTGTGTTATTCGTGAAGTTTGAGTTTTAAAGACGTGACTGTAATTCTGACCTCTCACTTGCTTCCTCAGGCCAGCAGGGGATAAGGTGTTATGTAGTTGTGGGTTTGAGTTACTGGTCAACAGTGAAAGGTATTCATATGGATTGATAAATAGGGATTTGTGCGTATGCAGGGTTTGTGGGTAGAAAGGTTCTTTGTATTAGTCCTGTAGAACTTGAAGTAAACAAAGCTCTTGAAATCTAAAGTACATTTCCCACACCAAGAGTCCTGTAACTATTTTAAACCCTCAGTGATTCAGCTTTTGCCTCCTGGAATTAAGTGTAAAAGCCAAACTGTATGAGGGGGAAAAAAACGCTGTAGGCCTGAAATGTGACTGCTCACTTCTTCTGGGAATAAATAGGCAACTGCAAGTACGTTAAGTACTTTAAAGCAGGCTTACTTCTACAAGCACATACATTGTTTCACAACCTCTCACTGGATCCAGGTCACAGAACAGTTAAAACAGTATGTTTCCTATTCGATTATTATTTATGGTGAGATTGTATCATATCTGTTAACTGACTAAAACTCTTCATTGCAGGAAGATCTCCTTCACAGAGAAGGCCGTCTCTCCTGCTAACGCCTCGCTGTCCCGACAGCTTTCTCTGTCTCCTCCTCCGCCGTCTACCCCACCTCCAGACTTCAGCCAGTGTGTGATTGGCTCCTCGCACTTCCTGCCCCTCCCTTTCCCCAACCACCGTCTGGCTAACCAACAAAACTCAGAGAACATGGCGACAGAGAAGCACAAAATGGCTGCGGCTGTGGAGGAGGTCAACCTCCTCCAGATGAGCTGCTACTCGCCCGGATGGCAGGAGAATAGTAACCATCAGATCCAAGATGGCGGATACCTGACCGACACTAACTGCTACAGCCCTGGGGGCAGGAAGATCAGCTGCCCTCAGATCCAAAACGGCGGCCCAGACGGGCTGTTGCTTTGCCCGAATGGGGGGCTCTGTCAGAAGGACAAACGAAGATTCAGCAAAACCAGTGGAACGAGCAACCGAACGAGAGCAGACGACCTCTCTGTTTAGAAAGAAAGCCGAAACGGACAAATTCAACTACTCGCACAACTGAGATGCATTTGACCCATTTGAACACATGCACATAATACACGTGGGTTCTCATCTAAGACACCTGAGGGAATCAGAGCCTACACATTTAGCACGAACACGAACTTATTTTTCAGTTTTGTCCCGACTGCCATCAAAATGGGTGAAACTCCACTCTGCGACTTGATTAGGAGACGATGTCTTCAGACATTATTCTGCTCGTAACAGGCTCAAAGATTGCACTAAACTCCTAATTGATCATGATCGGAATTTGAGGTGTTCAGATTGCAGTTTAAGTGAAAAGTACATGTAGAGTTAATGCACATTTATCTGGAGAATCATGTTTAACATCATCAAAATGCAAAAAACGACGCCTACTGTGATTTTACCAACACTTCCACAAGTCCACAAGCCTGAAAAAGAGATGAAATTTGTTCTCTAATCACACTCAACCTTTAGGTGCTATGGTTGCCAGATATTTCACCCAATTATTCACTCAGGTTTTTGAGGGAAACAACTAATGGGATAACTTGGGACTGGTGTTAGTCTACTGCTCGTACCACAGAGACTTCACACCTTCTTTCAGTGCTGAAGCAAACTGTGATTTAGTGATTGCTCTCTACATCTGACAGAATTTAACCAGGAAATGAACGTCTGCCTCACATCTGTGGAAGTCAAGAAATCAAACTTTTACCTGTGGACTGAGCCTAAACTCACTGATTTGCTGGCTGAAATTGACTGTCGCCGGACAGCGCTGGCTTCTTCATTTTCCAGTGAAGCAACAGGAACTTAACTGCTGTAATTTTGTTAAACTGTTCTTGTTATTCGCGTCAAAGAAAAGTTGTCATAATTTTTACTGTATATCTGAGAGTTGCAGATGTCCAACCGTTTCATCAGTGGAAATGAATATGAAGCACAAACGCCGATTGCATCTTCACACCAGCATTTTTTTCCCATTTCTTCACTTTTACCCTTAAAAGCTGTTTTAATTTCTCATATATGTCCTGAATTGTTGTTTTGTGACACCCTAGTCAGTTTGGATGACTACTGGTGAGTTTATTGCACTGTATTTGTAACTGTATGTAATTTTCTAATGATTTCTATGAACACATGTGAACTGAAACACAATGGACTACAACCTCTACAATCTGAAATGTAGGTTGTGTGTTTTGTTGGTTAGTGGTTTCTAGACAAGAGCTCAACAAATTACAAATATCATTAGGTGATGACTACTATCAACGATAATTGACTGTTTCTTATATTGTAGTTTTATATTTATTATTCCACTTCAATAATGTGAATGTTGTATATGTTTAAAAAGCTTTGCAGATAAAACCATGTGAAGCCTGTGTCTATGTCTCTGATGTGCATCTGATAAAAGCAAATGTTGTTATGTGATGGACATAATAAGAGCCCTACAGTGTTCTTTTTCATTTTAAATGTTGTCTGGAAAGCTGCTAACTAGTGTTCAATTACTGCCTTGATACCAATTACTGTTGTCACAGCTTAAATAGGTCGTTTTCACAGATGACATTTTGACATTTTGAAAGCACAGAGTAAGCCAGTGTGTCCCAGTAAGCCATGACATTGTGATGGTGAGCCAACCTGCACAATACCAGGACCCTGAAACTGAAGCAGCTGAATGGAATTTAGCCATCATTCATTTTAATATTTTCACCTGTACTTTTCCTACTGTGACATGTTAAAATGTTTTCCGTCCTCGGCCCAAACAATCAACGATCTGGTTTTCGGACAATCGGATGGATTTCTGTCTCACAGTTTGAGCATGACTGCTGTCAAAATACCCGTAATCAACTGTAGTGATAGTAGTAGTTTTAATATTACTGGAATAGTAATAGTAATAATAGTATTTTACATATTATGCCAATTTAGCATCAAAATTGCTGACTGACTTTCTTTCAAACACAAGCTGGAAGAGATAACTTCAGCAATGGACAGATAGACATCATACTGAGAAATGCTGAATAGTTTAAGAGAGGGGCACTAAGGAATTTAAAATGTCTTGCCTGGTTCCCATGGCAGATGTCCAGTTTGGAAAAGGAGCTGATGGGAGAATTCCCAGTAAGGTCATCTGAATACATCAGGAATGTTTGGAAACTTCAACACTGAAGGGTTTTGTGTTTTCTTTCTCATCTGTGGCAGCCATGTTTTACACCACAATCCTGCTGTATAGGCCAAAAGACTAAAGGATACTGTACATTATGCTTAATGGTAAACTGCATAGCAGGCAGGTGTTTGACAACTGACAAAATCAACTGCTAGAATAAAATTGATTAAATTATATGTAGAGAATAATTTTACCTATTAAAAAGGCAAGAGAAAATGATAAACAAATAATAACTTCACTCTACTTTTAAGAATAGTCATTCCATATTTAAATGTTAAAAAGAAAAATGAAACTAAAAAATAAAGTTGGACATTGAAATCATAAATGGAAATTGTGAGATGGCAATTTGAATGAAATGTCCAAATGTAAAACATGACATGGGATACGGCAAACCTTACATTTAAAATGGCAATAGGAGTAGAAAAGGAAACCATATGTAATAAAAATGAAAATGGAAAAGGAAAACAAAAATATTCATAAGACAATTGGAAAGGAAAAATGCAATGTTTTGTTGTTACTATTGTGTTTTTAGTAGTTAAATTAACAATGTTAAACAAATACACTAGTGAAATTAATGTAAACAGGTGTCATCTGTGCTGCAGTCACTGAAAAAGTTCAAAACAATTCTGTGAACAACGGTGTCCTCTGGTGGCCAAATATATAACTGCAGGACTAAAATTACCACATGAAAATAAAACATAACTACAAACTCATTAGTAACAAAGTACACAGGCTATGTAAATGAGAATGTTTTTATGTCGTTTAACATCACATATATCATAAATGCTCAAATGTCTCTTTGTCTCTATCTTTGTGAGGACCAATGTAAATTTAAGCCATCTTAGTGAGGACATTTCTGCATTGTGAGGACATTTGGGCCGGTCCTCACTTCTTCTTCAGACTGTTTGCAGATTCAGACTTGGGGGTGAGGGTTGGGTTTAAATGTTTAGTTTGATGGTTAAACCTGCAATAACTGATTTTTAGCCACTTGGGGGCAGTAGAAACAAGCTGTGAACACAACATTGACATGTTATCACTTTTTAAGTTGATATTGTTGATAAGCAAACAGTTGCTTATTTACACATCCAGCTGTTATGGCGCAACGATATCATTCATTTGGAGTCATGATTGTGTCCACCTGATGAATGTAAGACCAATAGTCCTGAGGGAAATATCTGGTCCTTTAGCTGCTACATGCTCCGCTATGTTCACCGTCTAGTTGCTAACTGTGTCTGTCTGCTGTGTGATGCTGAGCAGGTAGTATACAGTGGGTTTTTAAGAGCTTTTTCCACTGAAAACAGCTGCCTGCTGAACATGAGCTATATGAGAGAGGTGAGAGTGAACCACCTCTGCTGCCGGACTGATAAACAATGAGCCGAAACTCACTATAAAGCACCTTTAAGCTAAGGGGGAGCTGCAGATTCTGCAATTAATTCTCTGTAGGTTCATCACCACGTGTGACCTAACATGATCACCGTGTTTTCACAATGTCATCTGGTACATCGTTTTTATAAAAATATCGGTTATAGCCGCTTTAGGCTAAAGAATGCATTATGTCAATAAGGGAACTCGCAAGTATAGAACTGCAAGCGTGTGTGTGTGTTTGTAGTCAAAGCAGCACTGTTGTTTCCTCATTGCAGATACAAACTTGTCTACTTTGCTGACAATAATATTGTGACCTCATAAGGTCTCACATGACCTCAGATATACACTGTTTGTCATCCATAATCCTGTATCTAGGTCATGTGTCAGCTGTATTTATATCTCAAAAGGGAGACCCTTGTTTACAGCTGGCTGTGTGTGTGTGTGTGTGTGTGTGTGTGTGTTTACCCTGCTCTCTCTGTAAATGTCACCATAAATTACAAACACAAGAAGTATGTAAGTGCTATTTTGAAATAGCATTGATGTTTTTTATGTCATATGTATGAAATATATCAAATCTGGGCCACACAAACGTATCACTCTCTCAACATGAACACGTCTTACTGAATATAAAACTTTCCGGTAACTGTTTCAGTTAATGGCACACTTACAGCACCACTTAATCTGTGCTTTTGTCCTTGAACACAAAAGGTGTCATAACTTTCATTTTATTTATCAAACACCCTCTTGGACCACCAGGGCTCACTAAGTCCCCATGAGTCTGATAACTGCTGAGATATCTGTTCTGACATTTTAATCATCCACGTAAAACTATTATTTGTTCCTCATCCTTATCGTCCCCTTAAAGTCTCCAAGGTGTAAAATCTTTTATGTTTAGGACTCCTTCCATTACCCGCAGCTATTAACTATCTTTCTTCATTATTAAAAAAATATGAATTTCTCTTAAAACAAATTGATCTCTGATTAGTTATGACAGTGGTTATCCTAAGGTTGTTAAACCTCTTGTTATTGCGTTGTTGTGTTATGTGTTGTGCTTTGCATTGATTTGCTTTCTAGTCATCCTTGTCCTGGTTTGGGACCTCCTTTTAAAAGGGTTTTATACTAATATAATACATTTGATTAAAGCCTACAGGTTGCTATTCTTTACCAGTCACCTGATCTCTCTATCTGCCTGTCCACCTGCCCTTGGTTCACCCTTGTTTTCCAGGTTCCAGTCTTAGCTGCTGCCTGTGAACTTCACTAAACTGCTTCTGGGTCCTATTTCATGGGCCAGTTACGAGACCTGTGTTCTTTTGTCTTTCATTACAAAAGTGTCAGTGTTACAAAATACACTGTATTATGTGATACCCACTTTGACCACCAGGTGCTACTACTACCTCCCCATGAATCTGTCCTTGAGGTTTTCCTGTGTTTCTTTACATTCTTTATTTTACACAAAGATACTACAGACTACTAAAGGAAAAGGACATATATCTATATATATACATATATAAACTATAGGTAGAATAAACTGCAGTTATGGCTTTAAGCATATGAAAAAAAGCATTTAGAGTAACTGCAGGTATATAAAATTAGACGGATAATTAGAAGGAACATAATAATCCTCAACAGCTGCTTATCTTAATTATTAGTTTTCCGCAAACTAAATCCTCATATAATTTCATGAGTTTACAGCCTAGCAGCACAAACACCAAACATCACCCAGCCTTCTGTAGCCAGGCAGTGTCCAGGCGGGTTGTTAGAGACAGATCCAGACTGATCCGGTCACGTCTCTGCTGTTAACTGAGCTTTGATCGAGGGGAAACGTGACACGGTGCAGGTCCTGAGCTTCCTAGAAAGATTTCATGATTATATAATATATGCAGTATATGACCAGGCGTGGCTCTCAGAGTATGACTTAAGTCCAACTCAGGTCAAAGGGGCAGAAAATGTCTCTTTCATGGGCTGTAATCCAGGTCTAATCTGCTCTAGTCTTTTTAAATAGGAAACAATTAAGAATCTAAACTGTTTTGTCATATTTTACAGTAATTACAGGATCAGATTTGGCCACAATCAAAATGTCAGAATCACGTTTGACACAACCTGGTCTGATCAAAAGAGAAACACTGAAGGACAAATAGTGTTCTTGTAAGTCATTTTCAGGTAATAATATTCAGCATTTCGTGTCATTTCCCCCCTCAATAAATCTGATAAACTTCAATACAGCTGCAGAGAGATGATTGTTAGATTTGGTCTTGTCTGAAGAAAATTTGTTTTAATAAAGATAAACGGAGCAAATAGTTAATTATATTTCATTTGTAGAGAATTAAACCCTTTATTCTCCAAGATAATAACACTTTACCAGTGTTTTCTTGATATTCTTTCAGTTTCTCATTCATTTGTCATTGTTCCCTCAAAAAACATCTATCGACAAACATCTGTTAAACCTCAACAGCTGCAGAGAGACAATTGTATTATTGGTCTGCTCTTGACCAATTATGAATTTTACACTTTAGCAGTTACTAAGAAACGAAAAATAAACACCTTGAAATGAAGAGACAAACAGTTGCATTTACATTTCTGGACGTTTTCTTTTTAATTGATCCTTCATCCATCCTGTCCACAACTACACAACATGGCTCCCACATTACAACATTGTTTATGTGCATACAGTATATTGCTGTGTACACCAAGAGCAAGCAGCCCCATCAGAATGCTTTACAGATTCAGTCTGTCAGGTTACAGTAAAATAAGTTAAAACGATAAGTCTTTCAGGCCTGTGAAACCAGGTAAATAACAAAATCTTCCTTCACTACAGATGGTGCCCTTGATGGTTTTTCTTTACAATACAGTAGCTCCACAACATTGTTAGGCATGGTGATTGTATGCCAGCTGATTTCACACTGTAGGGATCTCAGCATGGTGGTGGTTTTGAAGGCATTAATATATATATATTCATACACCACAATTCCTAGCTGTAAAGGAGGCAGATTACAGTGTGTCACCCTTTTCACAAATTTAAAAAAACTTGAGTCTGATGACATGCAGGGGTTAAAAACAGGAGCTCAGAGGGGCTGCTTAGTAACATCACAGATCAGGCTCTGTTAGGAGCTCTGCAATGCAACAAGAGGTTTTGTCCAAATGTTTTAGAGGACAAAATGTTCAGTGTGTGGTATCTAAAGAGCCTTCATGGCAAGGGGTAGTTTCTGACCACCAATATATAAGGATAGACACGAGGGAGTGCAGAAAATCCACACTGCGTTACCCCTTGACAGGTTAGAAACTCCAGTTGGCATGAAAGCTGCCAGTAGATTGAGAGTCAGCACCAGTTATCCACCAAAAATGTCCAACCTGTATCACTGATATTAGATTTAGTTATAGTTTTAAAAAATGGAGGTTGATGGTAGATGGCTGTGCTAGCAGAAAGAAAGTGTTGTCATGGAAAACAGAATGAGTGACAGGTCAAGCAACCTATCATGGCTTGAAATTTTCAATAATGTGATTAGTTTTTCCTTCTCATTAGAGTAAAAGTAGAGATTGACAAAAAAAAAAACGGTCAGTAGTTTTATGTTTAGCCACTTCAACCATTGCTCACACCCTGAACTTACAAAGTGCAAGTGACTGTGAACTCATCAGCTCACAACAAGTGCCATTTTCTAACCTTCGACAACATAAATTAACCTTTTGTACAAATGACTAAACATAAAACCATATATTTAGCATGTGCAAGCCTAAACATAAACAAAAAAATACAATAAATGACATTAAATATTCTGATTTTTATGACTACTTCATGATGTTGCTGATTTAAGGTATGCAATGAGGTCCTGGCGCTCTCCCTTCTTCTTGATGCCAGCGAAGATCATTTTGGTTCCAGGAATGTACTTCTTGGGGTTCTCCAGATACTCCATCAAGGTGTCATCACCCCACACAATACCTGGGAAAAGACAGATGGTCAGTGGTGAAATCAGGATAAATGATTTAATCAAGGTAACTAATAGGCAGATATGCCAAAGTCCCACCTACAGGCAATCTTTTAGAGGCTTAAGTATAAACTGCTATTGTTACAAATATTTAAATAATTATTAACAGAAAACTAATCAACATTTTTTTCTGATAATTGATTCTTTAATTCTAGAGCACAAATATATCCTGCTAAAACATGAAACATGAAATTTGCTGGCCAAACCTATTCGAGAAAATTAGTGTTTAAATATAAACATTTCTGGTTAACCGTCTTCTTTCATGCATTTGCTTGCTTGCTTCGAGATGGATTTTTTTCACCCACAGTTTGTAGTTATGAACCATTATTACACTGAAAATGTAACATTTTGAGGTCAACTTCAATGATGCCCACTTCTTCACTTGAAGTAAATCCAAAGTAGAGGGTTATTCAAAGCTTCAATGGAACTGACCTTTACTCTTGTTGGCATCCGTGTAGGAGTAGCCCTCTGCCTGCCCAGTCTTGCGTCCGAACAGACCCCAGAGGTTGGGGCCCACCTTGTGCTTGCCCCCCTGCTCTACTGTGTGGCACTGAGCACACTTCTGGACGAAAGCCTTCTTTCCCTTGGCAATGTCTCCCATAGTCAGCTGGAGAAACACAAAGTCAAGGAAAACAGGACAGACAGAAAATAAGTCATTATCATATTTATGACAAATAGTAATATTCTAAATAATATAAATCCTAATCCTATATGTACTCTAGAATAATAATGTCTGCGAATTTAGATCCATAAATACATCCATCTATTCATAGACCATATGGCAGGAAGATCATTCACTGCTCTGGTCTGACCGGCGCCATCTTGTGAAGGTCGTTTAAGGAGACAACTTTTTCTGCACCTGTAGAGCAGCTTTCTTTACACTGCATTCAAACAAGTTATGACATTCCCCTGTGCGCTGGCACCCTGCCGAGGTCGTTTCAAGGGAATCCAACAAGAAACGTCACCCAACCACCCTTTACGACGCGTTAGCTTAGCTTAGCGTCCATTCGCTCCCGTTATATCACCATTAATAGCGTTTCATTCTTTCGAGCACCGTCAGGCTCAGCTCGGGTTGCTGCACAAGAAAAGCTGCCAAGCTAGTCGAGTAAACAGGGTTTGTCTTAATAGTATCCCGCCATGAAGGTTTAGCTTTAATATGTCGCTCTTGTCAAGGGGAGCCAATGACTTTAAACTAATCAACATTAATGTACTTAGTTAAAGGTGTGTTAACGATACGTGCCACTGTGGCAGAGGACTGACCGGTGTCCACACATTACTGACGGGGAAGCCTTTACGATGCATGAATAACTAGCTCATTAACATTCGCTAAATTAGCTCGACTTCCGTAGATTAACTGTGTTGCTCCTCGGTTTAAAATAAAGGCTTAAAGTCACCAGGAAATATTTAAAAAGGGGTACACATTTTGTCCCAACACCTCACCCGTTTGGCTGTCCTGACGTGACCTCAGTGTACACCCGCAACAGCTAAGCCAAGACCGTCAACTAGTCAACAGTCATATTTGAATTATATTAACTAACGATTCTTATCGATAAAACAATGACTTCAAACTAGCCATGACTGAAATGACTGCAGCAGTTGAATCTCAAGACATATAACATCTAGCTTACGATAAATCTTCTCATTCTATATCTTATGGGCCATAGAGTATACAAGGTTTTGTACATTGTACAATTTAAAGTAAAAGGAACAAGTTAAAGTTAGCAATGGGATCCAACATGGCGGGCATGAAGTATCAAGGACATAGGACACTGTCTGCGGAACTGAAACCAGCTATAATGTGGTATTTGCGCAAATATTTTGTTTTTGACAGGACAAGTCTCACTGAGCTATAACGTTAGCTAGCCCCGGCTTGCCTGCCAGTAAGCTGAGCTGGGGATGTGTCACCCATCCAGGCTGTCAAGGATGCTTCAATGTCGGCGTCCGAATGTCAGACTCAACACTGCAATAGCTAGCTAACATCTTTACCAGGAGAAACCACGCCTGGCCAGCTTAATTATAAAACTTTCCAACAATAATCCCATCCAACATAAAGTGCCAGAATTACTCTTGAATAACGGGCTATGTTGATTAACCGTTTTAACTCACGCAAAGAGAGCAACCGAGCTATTAACCAACATGGGAGCTAACGTTAGCTAGATACTACCGTTAGGGCTTAGCCACCCAGCATCCTCCTCATTGTATTTCTGCATCATTTTGAATAAGAAAGCCGCAAAAAACAGTCTCCCTTTGACATAACGACTCAATAGGAAGTAAAAAGTTTACCTTTTGATTAAAATATGCGGGGTTAAAATCACTCCGGGGTAGGTGTAACCTGCTTCTCTCGGCCGATGAGCGGTTTCTGGCGGTCGCAAAGAAGGTCACTTTACTATAGAGGCACCGGATTTTGACGTCATCATCCAATCACGTGCACGAGTTCCTCTGAATCGTCACGTGCTCCTGTCCCGGGCCGAGTCCCATTTCTACAAAGAAGTGCTTCCTTACCCGACTTCATATCGTAAATGTTACTTGGAAATCGCTTGTTTTTCAGGATACAAAGCTCAATTACATACTGATTACACAATAATATTAAATATTTCAAATATAATGTTGCCGATTCGTCGCTAGTGCCGTAGGAGATGAGACAACGGTCCAAGGAAGGAAGCGAAAGTGTTTTGGTACTGGTACCCGCATCTTGTCGCATTCCCCAGCTTCCATTGTTGAGCGAAAGACACTTGCTGTAGTAGCCTTATAAGGAGATACATATATATAAAATAAAATCGGCATTTCTTTACTGTTAATATGGACACAGTGTTTGGGAATATATACAAACTCATATCCTCATATATTTTGGCTCTATTTAATATAAAATGTTTTGGGTGCTTTCAAATAATATTTAACCTGTTCTAGGGGTGGGTACATGATCTTGAATATGAATAGGACGCCAAATTGAGGCATTAATTATATCATTCATATTGAATGACTTCAGAAAACTGTAGCACTTAACTGTAACTAACCTTTTACAAACAGGAAGGCAATGTAATATTTTAACTAGTCTATATCACAATGACCAACCAAAATCCCACACTATATTTAGTTTCACAATGCCTTTCAGCTCTATCTCTTACTTATAGCCTAGTAGATTAGTAATAATGATAGTACTAATAGTAGAAATAGTACCTCAGTAATAGTAAAGTAAAAGTTTATACATATAGCACCTCTCTAGAGCAGAGCAGAAGTTCTTCACTATAAAATACATAACAAGAGAAATGATAAGAGTAATAAATACAATTTAATAAAACTAAACAAAGGCATATCTAAACAGGTGGGTCTTGAGCAGGTTTTTAAAGGTGACCACAGTGTCCTCGAACTAAAAGGAGACAGTTAAAGTTTAGGAGTCACAACCTCCGAGACACAGTCCCCTTCAGTTGTCAATCTGGTGTAAGAGTTCAGTTGGGGTGACTTGGTAGGACTTGTCGTCATAACTCCATACCTCTGACTAATAATTCTTACTGGTGTTGCTTCAAATACAGTCACTGCTATTTTTCTTAATGCAATTGCACAATAAAGCTATTATTATTTACACATTTGTCCTTAAAAGGGTCACTTAGCACTTGCTATACACGCACACAAGCATTTGGTGGCACAGATATAGATCATTCCTGAGACCCCAGCCCCACAAACAAGTCACAAGCCTCTGACGCCATATCATCAGCTGACAGCATGTATGTGTATTTGTTACTTGGGACATTGATGTAATATACTTAATCCAATATATGAATAAAATATAGTTGTTTTATATTGTCTATTGATATTATATTTTATTGTTGACACTGACATACAAGATATTACTTTTCTATTAATATTATTATACTGTTACATAATTACATTATGATTGGTCGATTCATCGATTATCTAAATAGTTGCCAATACATTTTCAGTCAATCATTTCATAATTTTTCCAGCAAAAACATTTCATGAATTATTTTAATGCATTTTTAATAAATTAGAATTTTGAACTGTTGGTTGGACAAAACAAGCATTGTGAAGATGTCACTTTTACATATTTTACAAACCAATCAATCGATAAATGGATACAATTATCAGCAAATTAATCCATCATGAAAATAATATATTTTTTAGAGTTAAAAATGAGCTCAACCTCAACTAACTACAAATCAGCTGTACAATCCTGCTTTTACATTAATGCGTGAGTAACAATAACCTACTGATATAATTGTATAACAGTCACAGGGGACATTTTTACTGCATTGAGTGCATAATTCCTGATTATACTATATTATTAACATTTTCAATGCAAGGCTTTTACTTGTAATGGACAATTTTTACAGGGTGGTATTAGTACTTTATATAGCACTTTTACTTAAGTTCTGAATAGAATGAATACTTCCTCCACCACTGATGAGTTACGAAAGCTCTATGCAGCATCCTTTTGTAACGTTCACCATCCGAGAACAAGACATTTACATCTCCCGTACAGTAGATGGCAGTAAACGTCCACTGTCATTGCAGCCACTACTATCAGCTCTACTGACTGCTTCACGACTGTGGGGATTGATACAATCCACTTACTACCCCTTGCCAAGATAACAGTAACTCACGAAGCAACTCGTGGTCAATACATTTAAAGATTAAATCACATGACTGATGGAAATGTTCTACTCACGGTTCCATCTATTCAGTACACAATGTACATCCTTCAGATAACATGTTCCAAAGCTGAAGCAGGAAGTTCCGAGGAGTACGTGAAGGAAGCACCAACTGCTACTAGCAGCATTCTGTTGAATAGGAAGCAAAGATGGAGGAGTACCCCTCAAAACAAGGAACCGAAAACCTCGACGACCCTCCCAACAGCCGGCTTTTCGCGGTCACAAGTCGGTCCATAACCGAAGATGAGCTTCGGGAAAGTTTCTCTGTGTTTGGAGACATCCAGGGGGTTTGGGTTGTCAAAGACAAGCAGACAAAGGAATCCAAAGGAATCTCCTATGTGAAGTTCGCTAAGTCTTCGCAGGCCTGCCTGGCCATGGAGGAAATGCACGGCAAAGTGCTGGTGGATGGGACTAAACCCATCAAGGTAACGTTAACAGTTAGACCGCTGGGAAGCTGGGCTAGCTGGCAGAATCAAAGCCGTTAATATTTTGAAAGTTTCAGTTAAAACGGTTGCGTCTGGTCAACAGCTTGCTAGCATGCTACAAAGGGCGTTAACGTCTGTTAGCTAGCTTAGTTGGAGGGCGACACCTGTGTTAACATGGTCACTTCGCCCGAATAACAAAATCCACATTTCCTTGCTCTCTCTTAATAGTGTCTAGTAATGCAGCTAGTTCATGACATGTATTATTTGCTGAGGTTTTGAGGCGCGTTACGTCTCTGACCTCAGTTTCCTCTCAAACTACTTCCTACTGAAGAAATAGTCCCTATGATAATAGCAAGGAATGTGGATCTTCTTGACTAACCAAGACACTGTGGAAAGCATTCAGTGCCTCGAGTGGCACAGACAGGTCAATCACTACTTTCACTTTCCTTGTATTGGAGTGGCAGCTCAAGTTTCAGAAACAAACATCCAGAACAGCAACTTGGTACATAAAAAGCCAAACTAGCAGCAGTACTAGATATAGAGAAGGGGAGGATATGTTGTTTTGTGAATTTAGGTGCCATTGGAAATTATAAATTGGTATGTTGTATGAATTTATTAATGTTATGGTATTTATTAGGCTGCAGTTGTAACCAACAATTTGAAACCATTTTGTTCCCTCTCTGGTTGTTTGTGTAGGTGTTTATTGCCCAGTCACGGTCTTCAACAAGACACAGAGACGTTGAGGATGAGGAGCTGACCAGGATCTTTGTCATGATCCCCAAAACCTTCTCAGAGGAGGACCTTAAAGACACTTTCAAGGTAACTACTCACTGTGTCACACACCTATTCTGTGCTTTTACATCTCACTGCTTGCCTATCTTCCCCCCCTTGAGTGTTGCCTATATGTAAAATAAAACTACCATGCAAGATATAAAATGTCAGGGAAATTAGATGTAGATTGTTTACCTTCACATATTAAGTGAGGTGAACAAATAAATAAATGATAGATAAATAATGTCTCTCTTACAGGAGTACGGTGATATTGAGTATTGCGTGATCATCAAGAATAAGACCACAGGGGAAAGTAAAGGACTGGGCTACGTGAGATACTACAAACCTTCCCAAGCTGCCCTCGCTATAGAGAACTGTGACAAAAGTAAGACTGTGTTAAATTCTTGTACTGGTTTATTATTTGTGGTAGCAGTAGCAGCAGGAAAAAGTGCTGGGAGACTTTTACATTTCAACACACTCACAACTGAACTTATACTATAAAGTTAACAGAATATTTAGTGTGTTTCCAGCCATGGTGGCTTCTGACTGTTGTTAAAACTTCTGCTGTGGACATTTTTGTTGCTCAGAACTTTGATGATGATGATGATGATGATGATGGTGATATTAGCTTACAGGGCCATCCTGGCTGAACCTCGCACCAAGGCTGCAGCTACAGAAGAATACACCGGGGGATCGGCCAGAGGTGAATACATGGGTGCTGCTGACTCCATGAACCAGTATTCCTTCCCTATGGGTACGCAGTTTCTTTCCTGTAATATCTGCCTTTAAGTTTTCAAGGCCATGACCAGCAGTTAAAGTCCGTCAGACATGAGACGCACTCCTGTATTTTGTGCTGTCAGATTACATTATAGTTAATGGCACTAGGGAAGAAATTATTACATAATTATTTAGGTTTAGTAATATTATTATAACTTAATGATTCATATTTATGGTCACACCTTGGACTCTTCAGAACCAGTAACCAGTACCTAGTATTTAAAGGTACCCTGTGGAGTTTCATACCTTCACTAGCGCTGTGGAGCAATGTCTTTTTTGAGAGGGTCCCCGTTCTGCAAATGGTTTCACATTATTCCACTGATCTGCAGGTGGCGGTAACGCACCAAGAAACACAGCAATGCACCAGCAAAGGCAGGGAAGAAGACTGCTAGCAAGTAAACATAGATATAAACAATGCATGTTTCAAAACAGTGGCTTTAGACAGACTGAGTTATGAGTTGTTTAGGGAGCTTATATCTCACAGGGGATGCGGAGGATTAATGAGGATTTTTCTGCTGTAGTGTTTCATTCACTCAAAGTGGCCCAAGGAGGGAATTGACAGTAAAACAGTGACAATCTTGTGCAACAAAAATGCTAAATTAAAATGGGAACTTGAATCTTAAGCGTCGCTGATGTGAATACATCTGGGAATCCCTTACTACAGTTGTCTCCGTCCTGTTAGTGACCCTGGGGTCCCTCTTCTCTCTACAGCTGACCCTAGCAACTACCCGGTCGTGGACTATCGCTCCGGTGACTTCACACGGTGCCTGATGATGTCAACACGAGCTGCACTTACCCAGGAGCAGATTTTTGCCCTATTTGACATCATTCCTGGTATGGAATACTGTGAGCTGCAGAGAGACGCTTATGGAATGAGCAAAGGTTAGTGATTAAACACAAAGATGGGCTTAATTCACCTGGGTAATATGTTACTGCACATCAGAATCAAAGCAAAGTTAAGGTGTCTTTGATAGAATATTCTAAACTCGAGGTTATACTGGGTTTTTCCCGCGATAAGTGTGCGACTGAAGTTTTGTACGTAGGCCACTTGATGACACTAAAGCATCCAGCAATTGCATCATACTTTCCTGTGATATGGAAATACGTTTTCAGCTGTCTTAAAAAGAAGTCTTTGCTGAGCTTTTTGTTTAAAAAGTAATTTTCTTTATTTTAATATAAGCTCAAGTAAAAAAGAAAAACTCAAATTGGTTCACTGTAGTCTGTGAATGTTGATGTGTTCGCACTGTTTATTTTGATGACTCTAAACTCAAAGTATCCCTCTTAAACCCTATCCTGTCTGTTTTTGTTTCCTGTGTGTCATGTGCCCTCAGGTCATGCGCTGATTCGCTACAGTAATCTTGGATCAGCGGTTTACGCCAAGGAAAAGCTGAATGGCTTTGAATATCCACCTGGCAACAGACTGGCAGTAAATTTTGTTGACGACGGAGAGGACCGCAGCAGGTACACACCCATGCGTGTACTTACTAATACACACAACAGTATACACTTACTGTGTGTCTGCAGAAGGGTCACAGTTAATGGAGTCATGGAGCAGAAATGCCCTTTAAAGTTAATATATCCATTAATTAAAAACGTGGGACCAAAATGCCACCTATAATTAACGGAAACCTCTGCATGTCTTCTTTGTCACATTTTATTTGTTGTTAAATATTCATGGGTGAGTGGGTTTATTACCCCCCGTGGGCCACAGTGACCGGGCAGTTGTTTTCCAGTGCGCCCTGATGAAGAACAAAAGGAGAAAGCGGTCTTTATACAGTAAACAACTAAGTACGTAGTCTGAGGCAGTAAAGGTTGTTGACAGCACACAGTTAAGACGTAGAGGAAAACCTCTTGTTTAAAAAGCAGCCTGAGCAGTAAGCTGGAAATGGAGTCTGGAAATGTCGAGTAAAATGACCCCAAAAGGTTTAAAATTACCATAAAAAGACACAAAATAAAAACACAAAGTCATTTCTATTAACCTGAAACGTTCCCAGTATTGTAGTCAATAGAATTGTGTTTCCATCTCTGTCTGTAAGCAGTCTAGTCTTTAAGTAACTTGGTCACACAGCAACAAATGAATAGGCATGATGAACTTTTGAAGATGAGCTTGAAGCAGCCTGTGTGCTTGTGTCTGTGTGTAGTCCTGTAGGTCGGATGGCCATGCAGTTTGTTGCAGCCCAGATGATGTCTGCAGTGTGGAACGGACCGTCCACCAGTCAAGTAATGAAACCCCCTGTGAGTAAAAACTGCTCTTTATCTCTCCGAGTTGTTTCGACACAAAATGTATTGAAGAAAGGGAGATTTCTGTTCACTATTCTTGCATTTTTGACATTTATTGAATCAGTGCTGAAGGGATCGTCGACAAGAATACTTATTTGATCACAAATTGATTACATTTCAGCAGGATATCAGTCAGATTTATGCTGAACTAATCTGGAAAACTGCCACAAAATATGGATTATTCTATATTTACATTTTTCTCACTGTGGTTTCACATTAGAGACAACATTCAACCATCATAACTTTAGAAAACAACTCGCCAGTAAATAACAACTCAAGGTTAATTACTTTTCTGGGTAATTAATCCTGCAGGCCTCCTCTGCTACCTATAGCATTTTACATCTTCTATAATTAATGAAATAGAAGTCAGTAATTACACAAGATTTAACACACTGATCCTGGGAACTGATGTTCACAAGGATATTACAATATTTGACCAATTGGTTTTATTCAGTTCGGTGTAAAAAATAAAAGGGTTTAAGCTGAATGATTGTATCCTCCAGGGCTTCTCTGCTGTCTCCCCAATGTCCCGGATTCAGACAGACGTCAACCTTCCCCCTCTGAAGAAGCTCGCTCCACCGGACAGCAAGGCGAAGGAGCGCTTGTTTGTTGTGTTCAGCCCCTCCCCGCTGCCTCCGGATGTGCTGGAGGACGTTTTCTGGTAAATGTTCAATGCATTGACTCATAATTTTACTTAATTATAACATTGTAAACATACTTTTTGTATGAATGTCACAAAATGCATAAAACAATGTGCATATGGTGAAAATAATGTCAAAGGTTCCTTTGATCACGAGCTGGATGAGAGCATCAAGCTAAATGCTCTTAAATGACATGTTAATGTTGTTGTTAAAATGATGCCTCCACAAATATTCCTGCTTTACAATTAAATGTTTTTTCTCCCACCGTGTCTCCCTCTGTCTGTCTCTCCAGTCGCTTTGGTTCCCTTATTGAAGTCCATTTGGTTCCTGGGAGGAAAGTTGGATACATGAAGTACGCAGACAAACAGGTGAGATTCTGAACTGATGGAGGACAAACTCTTAAATAAGGAAGGGTGTGAAGTTGAAAACATACTAGATAGAGAAAAATTGGTAATATTTGATGTAAGGATAGCAACTGGGATGGAGGTTTTGTCAAATGGTTGGATAAATACAGTCTGAAGGGAGGAATAAATGGACAGTGAAAGATGGAGGGATGAATAGAGATAGACATGTGGACCAGGGAGAGTCTGTGTGACATGCTAACAAACAGAAGTGGGAACCAGGTGCCTCATTTAGTCTGTCATTCTTTCTGTATTTTGCCCCTCTGTATGTTCATCTCTTAGTGTGCAGATGAGGCCATGGCAGTGCTCCACGGTCGGGTCGTCAATGGAGTAAAGATGAAGGTGATGCTGGCTGATCCTCCCAGAGAGGAATCTCATAAACGTCCTCGTACCTACTAGGACCAGGTGACGGAAATGACCGGTAAGTGCAAAGTTTTCTGCTGCAGGAAACATAATATATTATATATATTTACTGTAAATGTATTCTGTGGAAGGCCTGCTACATGGTTTGTGAAAGCAACACACACACACACACACACAGAGAGGAAAAGGTACATTTCTCACATTCTTGCTTAAGAAAATATCTTTACTCACTAAATGCAGGAAATGCAGTGGACATGTTTATTAACTGAGAACATAAAAAAACATAATTTAACGTAATATAAAACTCCTTTTGCAGCTGTATCATACAACATATTACTGTGCATTTCTTTTAAATTTGACCATTTCAGGGTTTGTTCAGGGACAAAGACAGCTTGTCCTTACACACAAAAAAGTACACAAAATACAAAATATTTGGTCCTTAATACACAATCTAAATTATTTTACCTCCCAGTGAAAATGTTTTATTTGCAAACTTCAGTAGATTTTGTGTGAGCGCTCCGTCTGTCTTGACATGTCCACTTGCAGTCTTCCACACACCCGTGCACTCCTGTAAAATGGTTTTTGCTATTATCATTATTGGAAAACATTACTTAGTCTGACAAGATGTCAACACGTTTCTGATGACAGTTGAGTTGTTTCTCTTCCTGTGAATAACACTGCAGCTTCTTGTTCCCTAGGCGACTGTTGTCATGACACAATGACACCTGACCTGACAGACCGACCGACCGACCGACATCAAGACCTTCTCCCGACCGACCGACACGACCTTTGACACCTGTCTGACCTTACTTCTGGTCCGTGACCTTGCTGTGACTCACTGATATTACAAGTACACAGTAGCATCCACTACTACAATGGAGTCTTAATCGTATACAGTCTGTGAACAGCAGCAACAATGTCAGTATGTGTAGTTTGTGCTCAGTGTCATGCCTTCATGCCGACTACTGAAGAAACTCTTGCAAGTTTAACTATCTCATGAGTTAACATTGTAGTTCAGGTGGCAGCATTTTCTTCTACAACTGTTGCAGGAGAGTGCAGTCTGTTAATAAGATAAACAGGATTTGTAAAGCTGGATCTAGACAGTTTTTCAGTTTGGTCCTTCCTTTTTTTCTCTTGCGGTATGCCCTGTAATCCCATGTTGAGTTTAGTTCAAAGGTGTTTATCAGACTCACTGTGAACTGTTTTTGTCTCCATAAAAATAAAGATCAGTCGAACATCCCATTCAGCCTGTCTCGTCTCTTCTTTCATAGCTGCCTGATGAATTACTGGACAGCTGATTGTTGTCAACAATTGTTTTTAATAACATTCGTTATGTGAAATGTCAGACCCATAGCTGTAAGCCTTGGTGTTAAGTATAAGGTTCCCTGTCTGGCCTGGATGATGGTTTAAAATTCATCTTTCAATCTTTTTTGTCTCTCTTTGCCAACTTGTTTTGTTAAAAACATTATATTCTTCAGAGTAGTGGTGGAAAAAGTATAGGCCAAATCTGCTAAATAAAATCAATGGGAAAATGGTTGTGTACACGTTTTTGTCAGACACATACCAAATCTTTGTCAAATCACTGCCAGCTGCCTGAAATTACATTATGTTAGTACAGTTGAGAGAAAATTAGGTTAAATGATCTGTTGGACTGTGGACATTTGAATAAAAAACAAATGAATTTGGCATAGTTATGAATATTGGCGACAGCTACCCAACAAGCCTCCCGTGGTAGGTATGAATGTCTGACAGTTGTAAAAAAGCTAAAGCCCCTAAAGCTAAATTAGTTTTTCAGGTGTAACCAAGACAATGCTTCAATTACATGTGATTATGGGCTACTTTAATGATACATATCTATACTTTAATTACCCTCATGATAATTCAGCCATGAACTCATCAGGCCGAACGTCATGATTAACAACCCAAAAAGCATTTTCATCTCTAGAAATACGCAGAATTTATTTCTGTTGGTTAAATTCTCTGCAGGTTCATTACTGCGAGCAATCCCTTTCACATCGTCATTCAATACATCATCATACTTGATTATATCTGCTTTAACTCTGAATGTGGGACTTGGCATCATCCAAGAAGAGACACACACTGGATGTACAGTAATCTTTTATTTATTCAGGAGGCAACTCATGAGAACATTATTTACAATACTGGGCTGATAATGGAACCATTTGGTTTCCCTGCTGCAGCTTAACTATCGCACTAATCTGGTCTCAGAAATAGGGCCGAAATTTTAGAAGCTCAGTCAGGACTTTTCTCTCAAAAAGTTACATGAAATTTTCATAACACAAGAAGGGAACACAATCTTCAGTAGAATGATGAAAATGCAACCTCAAACTAAGCTTTTATTTTGGTATGAGAGCAGGTGAGGCTCTGAACAGATTCAGTTTCTTACAACAGAATCACTCCTGTTCAGTTCCCACATTGTACAACTTCAATTTGCGACAGCAATTTCAAGCATCCATCGATAATGTTACTGGATTTATTGAAGTCTTATCCCTCCGTACAATCCCGCAAGTATAGTGCTTTCATTTATGAGCCCTTACAATGTCTCACTCTGCAAATCAATATATTCAATATGTAACTGATCAGGTAGAGAGCACTTGAAGCCTAATTTATCAAAAGTAATTTCAGTTTCAACATTAGCCAGCGAGTTCGTCGAGCAGCAAAAAGTGCACAACAAATTCTGACAAACATTCATGTGGAGTTGGCCCTGGTAAATGCTAATTGGCCCTGCTGTGGAAATTTGGACACCCAATGGACAAAAAAGCCGAGGACACGGTGGGATGTGAGAGGGGCGATACAGAAAACAGAGGGGGCAGAGACAGGAAGTGATGTCATGATATAATCAGGCTTTATTACTGGAGTCTCTGAAATTTTAAAATCATTCAAACATCTGGTCTCTTTGTTGTTTAGCTCCATGCATCCATCAGTCCATCCCTTTGTCACTTAGTCCGTCCTAACTTCCACCTCACGCTCACTCCCTCTCACGCGCTCGCTCTCAGTCTTCCAGCGCCAGTGTGTTGAGTTCCTCGTCGAGCTCCTCCAGATCTTCTCCCGTGAACAGGTTCTCATCCACCGGTACTTCCTCTTCCTCTTCCTCCTCCTCCTCCTCTTCCTCTTCCTCTTCCCCCTCCCCTCCTCCGTCCTCCCCGCCTCCCTCTGCCCCCGAAAGCCCGTTGGCCTCAGCGCCACCGCAAGCTGCGTTCAGCTGCTCCCCTGTAGGTGGGCAGAGGACAAGAAGCAGGAAGAAAAATATATTTTTAATCATGTTTGTTTGGTTTATGATATTTGTGTCTCATACTGTGCTCATTTGTTTGTCTTTAAGGTCATCTTTAGTTATGATTTGAACAAAACGTATTGGCTGGTTACAGATAGTTGTTTAGTCTACCAACTGAAGAAACCATTTATCTAATCAGTGACTTTTTCTTACCATTGTCTGTTTTCGTCGGCTTGGTCTTATTCCTAGAGGTGAATCGGTCCGTGGATGCTACGGTAATGCCTGTGTTGTCGACCTCTTGTGGAACAAAACGGGATAAGTCTATGTCCTGGACGTCTGTAGTATTGATCTGAAATAAAAATGTAAATAAGGTTTAGACAGAAGTTGTGCTGGTGATATACAGTGACAAGTTATCATTTTGCCCTCAATGCAGCATTCTGTGTTAATTAAATTCCCACTGGATGCTGTGTCTTTTTGTAGTGAATACTCACTACATAAATAAGGTAACTGATTTGTAATCGGCTGTATTAGAATATCTGCAGTTTTCAGAGAGTCAAATTGAAAACCTCTGAAGAACATTTCTTCACTACCTGGGACTGAATTTTCCAAAATAAAAACAGATTTTCACTGAACAAAATGCTTGCACATTTTTAGTACCCGAGAAAAACAGTTAATCAGGAAATTAAGTCACAAAAAGTGAAACTGCGTTTAACTAAGTTAAGATGAATGAGGAATTAAAGAAAAGCGTTTTATTGTTACATTAAACTTGTAATGCATTAATTTACAGCCTGACTTGCACAACAGGTGCAGATGATTAACAGGCAAATTATTTTAAAAGGCAGGCAGCTGCAATTCAGCAGGAATTAGACCATTTAAATACAGAAAACACTCTTAAAGTCTGGAGACTGCACCAAACCACTTCACATCACCTGTAAGAAAACTGATTGATAATTGCTTAATGATTAGCCAACAGTGTACTGAAAAATGTGGCTGTCTCATCTTTGAGATGTGGAAACTGTCAGGATTACAGGTTGTCCTCGTAGAGCCTTGGTTTCAGGTTGACCTCACTTTGTGCAGCCAGCTATTCAATTCATGTGCTGAACCTGGCAGTTTGGGCTCCATTTGTGATGAAAGTTTGAACACTCTTACTGGACATTAATGCAGTAAGAGATAAATTATCTGTTCTAGCAGTTTATGAGCTAAATGTCATTTTCACAGTGAAACCTGAGCAACAGTCATGATCTTAAGCATGTGGATATTTCTGAGTGTTAAATGTTGTTTAGAGGATGGAGGGCATCATTTGCATAATTTCAGCACTACAACAGGAACACACTTGTTGCCTCTGTTCACAGTGTTCAAAATATTTCAATACTTAAAGCCCGATATTTAAATATTTAAAACTTTTTCAGAACATCTCAGGACCTGCAGTTCACTGCCCGACAACACCGACCTCACAGCATGACCAAAATAACTTGATCCAAATGTGAGAGCCGACAACAACAACAACACTGTTATGCTGCAGATATTTTGTACCAACAATGTAAACTATATTACACAACAAACAAAGTGCAGTTATTGTGCTGGGACATCTCACTTCAAGTGTGAGGACCACAGAGCACGAATCAATATGAAGCCATACAAAGCCAAATGAAATAACCGCTGAGTGTAGGAGGTTGTCGTCTGCTCAGAGCAGTCTCACAAATTCTGTGACTGTGTGCCCGATACATTTGAAAAGTGTTTTCAGAATTACCTCTTCCTCATAATCTTCTTCATCTTCGCTGGCATATTGAGTGTCATCGGCTTCAGCATCGTCATCATCGACCAACTCTGGACGGAACTCGAACACCTCACGGCCGCTCACCTACAGATACATGTGGTTTAATTACATCCTGTATTACTGTGGAAATGTCTACTAAATGTAGTGACCACAGAAATCTATAGAGACACACACAAATAGCCTTTATCACTAAGACACACACACACCAGATGGAGCCAGACTTACCACTAGCGATTTTCCAGCCTTAAAGTCGGCCTTCTTCTTCTCCATCTCCTCCCTCGCTTTGTCCACCTGTGAGTTTTAAGATGTTTGTCATGGAACAAAAACTCATGTGAGAATGTCCTGAATCAGTAGAAGACTTTGTTTCCACAGGGAAATGTAAGATACTTAAAATTACACATTTCTGGCGCTAATACAATGATTAAACATGTTCCAACCTTCTCCTGCCTTTTCCTCTTCTTCCAAGCCAGGAAAGTCTCCAGGGTGATCCGAGTCACATCAGCACCCAGAGCGGCACGCTGCAGGGGGGAGAGACAGACATCAGGGTGTGGAGAGTATAGAGCTTCCAGGGTGGTATCAGCCACATGGAGTATTTAGAGAGCATTTGATATCACACCCCGTGTGGTAGCCATGCTGGAGATCCTCACCTTTTGGGTGACAATATCTGAAGGCAACTAGTTACATTTCATAACATCCAATTTGTTTTTCTCAGACTTGATTTATTTGTTGTTTTTGACTGACCAATGATCTTTCTTGTGTTTCCAGTGTGTCTGTGTAGACAGGCATTTTAAAACTTATCTAATTCTGTTTTATTCAAACTAATTTACTGTATTTTAGTTAAGTATACTTTAATCTATATGTGTGAAGCAGTTTGTAACTGTTTTTAAAAAAGGTGCACTATAAATAAAGTTTATTTAATTAATAATTACTAGTACTAATGTCAGATTGTTAGCCAACATTTAACAGAATGGTAAGCTAACCACCACTGTCTTGTTAACACATCTGACTTCAACACTAACACTTCTACTAGCTGTGGTTAGTATTTTTATGTCTTTATGTTAACTGTCTTACAGTAGTCGCCTGATTAATGGACTATTTGCATTTAATCATTCTGCACCCATCAACAATTTCTAATTTTCAATCTATTTTGGCGAATACATTTCTTTATCATTTAAACACAGTTGGATTGTAATCATTTTTTCTCCCTGAATATATTAACTTCACATCGCAAAGGAGAGACTTGGCATCCCTCCATCCATCCTTACCTCGTTTTCTATCAGTTCCTCCAGCGAAATTTCTTCCTCTTTCTCCTCCTTTTTTTTGTCTTTTTTCAGTACAAAGCCGGGTGGCAGGGCGTGCCGGTACATGCAGTCGCCACCCCCTCCTGGACACACCCAGAACCAGCCGTACTTATTACCCTCTATGGCGTCCAGAAAGTATTTACACACCTGCAGACAAGACAACAGAGGAGATAATGTTACATAAAGGGGGCAGGCAAAAACAGACAGCATCTTGTATTATTACTCTATTTAGCTGGTTGAATTTTAAGTTTGAGAGACTGTCAAGTGGGTCCATATGGGGACAAACAGCCATGAGATCACGGATTAACTCAATCCATCACCGACAGAAAGTCCTTCATTTTAAACGACCCTGATGTGTTTTTTCTTACACAAAAAGAGGCTTAGCTGGTGCCCAAGGGACAGACAGTTTGGCTTTAATTCATGGCCAACTGGACTCTCAGCCAAATGTGAATGCCCCCAGCAATAAGAGGAATACATCAGGGATCAAAGACTTATGTAATGATTGATTCAATCCAATACCTCCATTATTTCCCAAACCTAACCCATGTAGAATTTCTCCCCCTTCTCTTCTTCCTCTCTTGTCCATCCTTTTCATCGTCTCCTTACTTCCTGAACTCCATATTCCTCTCATCTCGTTTACGGCTCTGTCTGCAAAATGACTTCATCTATCTGCCTGCAGATTCTCTTTTTGCAGTCAACAGTTAAGACTGGAGAACTGCTACCAATTTACTACACTTGGGCGGTTATGTCTCTCTTAGCAGTTTCTTACAGTTTTTGGAAACAATTGTTCATATTATTAATTATAAATGGACATTTAATGGACCATTTGATTTCCCTGTCTTCAGTCATTGTTCATTATTCATCATCAGGACAGACTTACAATTTGTGTTTTGGCTTTCTTCTTCTCGGCCTCTCCGTGTTTTTTGTTGACCACCTCCTCCAGCTTCTTCTCGTCCCAGTTGTCCATCGTGTCTGAACAGAACACAACAGGCCTCATTAATTAGTTCATTCAATTGTTTTTACAAAACATAAAACCCAATGAAAGAGGGAATACACAAAAATGAACTTTTCGTGGTCATTTTGTTTAACACAGACATTCTTTAAGTCACTACAATACCAACATGTGTGCAGTTTACTTGTATGAAGTTTCTATATTTAAAGCTGTAGCCATGCCGCTTGGTGCAGATGCTGCCATCTAAAATACGAAAAACACTTCACTAGTACCTGTCCTGATTTATCACCTGAGTCAGTGTTTTTGAGAATCTACATTTCGTATTTCATTGAGACTCTTGGTGCTTAGACGGAGTCTGATTTTCAAATGGCTATTATGTTTCAGGTGTTACAAAATGGTCGCGTTTCACTTCAAACGACAAATGTTTCCTATTTAAATAAACAAACAGGAAAATCTGCTTACGATTGATGTAATTGTAATATTTAATACCAAGCAATTCCCAAAACTGTCAAAGTTTTTATCAGATGGCCTACTCATTCATTTATTGTAACCATTCAGGGCTGATTATATCAAACATTACAATATTTATTAAGTTAAAGTCATGACGCAGAAATGATGACGTCGCTAAGCATTATACAGTATTCTAAAACATCCTGGTCGCCTACGCTTCCTCTTACTTACCTTTCTCCAGC
Source organism: Enoplosus armatus (assembly GCF_043641665.1). Lineage (NCBI taxonomy): Eukaryota > Metazoa > Chordata > Actinopteri > Centrarchiformes > Enoplosidae > Enoplosus > Enoplosus armatus. Next base: position 3,219,967 of record NC_092191.1, on the reverse strand, counting down.
TCTTCATCTCTTTCATCCACGTAGACGCTTCTCTTCTCACATTTCCTCTCCATTGACAGATCATGGCTGAACTTGCACTTGTCACCTTTAGTACACTGGCCCTGCTTAAAGAATGCACAGAGCACCGACTTTGGGTCAACACCTGCAGAAAACAGAGAAGAGTGCATGATTAATTATCTTTTCTAGTACACTGGCTAGATTTAATGAACGCACACAAGAACAACCAGCAAATATTTGGTATATTTTGACATGATGAACTAAGACCAGCAAAGTTAAATCTGATTCATCTTCTGTCACTTTCACAGACTGTGTGTTTGTTACCTTTGCTGACTTTTTGGGCAGTGACTACAGGTTTGAACAGCTCATTGAGTTCGTCCAACTCTTTCTTCTTATCAGTCTTCTTACCGGTCTTTTCCGCCTCGGCAACCTACACACACACAACCACACAGAGATGATGTATTCAAAGATATGTGATCCAATGAAAGGAGCTCATAAGGATTTAAATGAGTGGTAAGTTCTTTCATTCGTTGTACATATTTGGTCTTTTATAAATGTGACAGTTTCACAGCGGACATTTAAAATGATTTGGTGAGAAACAGCGAGGCAGAGAGACAAGAATGTTTTATTTATGGACAGTCAAAGATATGAAGGGATGGAGAGAGAAAAAAGATGCTGAGATCAAGAATTGCCTCCTAACCTGTCTGGCACTTTGTTGTCCATGTTTGACTTGCTGGGTAACGTTCTTGATGAACTTCTGCTGCTTGGCCCCTTTCTTGTTCTTCAAGCCAAATGTCTTGTCCTAGAAAAACAAAACAAAAATAAAGTCAATCGTCAGTTTCATAGTTGATTTCCAATGACATCCCCTGAGCATGAACCAGAACGAGTTCCTGCACTTGTTTTCCTTTATTAAAAAGGATAAGGGGGGACCTGCTTGTAGCAGCACAGAGCTTGAAGGCCCCAGTACACGTAATTTTTAGAGCGTCTCAGATGAAAGCTTTAGAGGCACAGGGAAATCTCTGGCTGATAAAATGGTGCTTATACATTGCATTGTTAGACACATCCACCAACATCCGATTTAGAGCTTTGGTGACCAAATTCTGACCGTGTCAAATACCAAAATGTGGCTTATTTTTATCATTAATTTCAAATCATGAGAGCAAGGACATGAGTTGATGTTGCGTCTCTGCTTGCACATTCTTCAAATATCTCAGTGCTACGATTGAGACATGCCTCAAAATTGAAATAATACAGTCTTGACACAGATTGCAACCAAGATTTTAGTAGACTCATCTCACACAATGTGTCATGCCATGAACCTGCAAGATTGCTGTTATCAGGCTCTTAAAATTAAGGACGATGCGGCTGTTTTCTTTGGTTATATTAACACCAATATGTGGACATGATAGTGAGTAAGTGACTTCAGGGAAACTAGAATGTGATTTGAGCCACACAATGCTCACATACATACATACATCACACAGCAAGTAAGAGTCATTATGTCACACAATGCTATAATTTGTCAACTCCAGATGGCAACAACCACTGGATCAACAACAGGAGGAAAGAGCTGTAATACATCAGATGTGACTACACATACAATCCTCGAATCAACTCATTGTTGGTTTTGGTCTTTTGGTGGGATTTGTAGGCAGATGGCATTCAAAGCACTAGCCCACCGGTGGACCCGGTGGACTCAGTGTCACTACCTGGTTTAAAGTTAGTTTAAAGTTAGACAAGTGAGAGGTATCGTAACTCTGACATTCAGGGCAGATAAAAGGTGTCGCTTTCTGAATTAGGAAATCACATAAAATCAAACTCTTTTCACAAACTCCAAGATGTGCAGTAATGAGCCCCCTGGCACATGAACACGTTGCAGTCCAATGTGTGCCCGTGTAACTTATGTACAACAGCAAAAGGCGGCTAACGCTGACAAGCCGGTATGATTACATTGACAGATATATATGACAATGTTTTATGGTTAGCAGAATCAACAGCTGCTTTTAGGGAGAGACATCGGCATTAACAGCACTCTCACGTATGACAACACACGAATTAAGTTAAAAAATAACTAACTTTTCACCTGCTTTAGCTCGCCATCGAAACAAGCTCAAATCTGGTCCCTCATCTGTCCTGTGGGGCCGAGCAGAAGCAGGCCCATGACACCGCGCTTAGATGCCCGTTCATAAAAACAACCAAGCTAATCACACATACCAATAATACACTATAAAGACGTTATGTTAAGGCTCATACTTTTAGCAGCTGCCTTTAGAGACATATATCAACCTTACTATGACACACATGAGAACACTTACTGCGGCGGCAGGGCCCTCCTAGCTTGGCCGCCTCAGTAAGATACATGAACATATCAAAATGTTAGCCTCCTGACAGCTGGCTAGCTCGCTCAAGGTGTAATTATGGTGGTTAGCATTTTTATTAGCAGGCAACTAAATTAATCACAACGACTACCGAACAATTAGGTAACAGTGACAACTGCCCAGAGGCCAGTGTAACTTTAGCGTTGACTTGTCGGCACTGTTAGCTTCGGTACTGAGCGACAACCAGCCTACGGCGCGTGCGGTACGTTAGCTGGTCAGCTACCGCTAAACACCGACATGCTAACTCGTGCTATTTTTACCTCAATTATCTTTTCCTTTTTCTTCTCTTGAGTTTTTTTACTTCCCGTGGGTTGTACGGGTTTCTTCGGAGGCATGTCGGCTCAGGTGTAGCTGTGTACAAAACGCGTATAGCCGGGTAATATTTATTTTAATGTGGTGTTTCGGCTGGGAAGTCAGCTCCACATTACCCAGTTGTTGCTAGCACAGCAACGGCGCTCTAGGCCACATGTGAGGTGTTGATGTTCTGTGGCGTCATCACGCACCACGAGAGGCATGACGGGTACTGTAGTCTACAGAAAAAACGATATTATCCCGCTAACTAAAACCTGCTAAAAAAATTTTTTTAATTAAACCTGCTTCTTGGAATAGGAATATAATTTAAATTTTAAATTCACAATAAATAAAAAAATGTATGCATTTTCATTTTGATTGCACCGTAGCGCAATTTCTATCACTCTGATATTATCTGAATTAAGCCAGTATTGCCCTTTATCCCTTTACTGGGCTGCTTTTTTAAATTTAATTTTAATTTGATATTTATTTAATTTAATTGTTTTGTAGCATTTTGTAACATTTTTAACTTTTAACATGGCAAAAGTGTAATTTAGGTTAAAATATCTTATTCAAGACAGACCTGGCCATGACAGACAACATAAATAAGACAATAATACTGTCACACGAAGCCCAAAAGCTCATAAAATATGATTATATAATATGAATATATTATAATATTGGAATGAAGTCGAAGATAGTGTGGGAAGAATCAAGTATATGACTGATGTATCAGAAAAGTATCCTCAATATTATAATATATGCCTATGCCTATGTATTTTCATTTATAATATTTTTTGGCGACTGCACAACAAGTGGAGTAATGTCGTTTCACCCAGGGTCCACTATATTTTCATTGCAGTTTTAGTATTTAACCGCCAGGTGGCAATATCTGCCAGTTGAGGGGTTGAAGTTGAAGTAACAGATGAGAAAGCCACTGACTAGTTAAGTGTCAAGTATAACCACAAGTCCAACATACCCTTAGAGGGCACAGAATTTATATCAGAATGAGAATAAGAAATGTAGTCCTTAGAAGCAACTGGCTGACTTCAAGCACCTGCATGGAAACTCAAAATGAACACTATATATTGGAAAAGTCTTATTGAAATAGAATTTCTCAATATGTTAGTTTTAGAAAAGCATTATGGAGTAATGCGTATCTGATTATTACATAACCACCTACACGCAACATTTCTTGGAATACTGTCTGCAGAGGTAAGGTGATAAGATAACTATGTGACGTTTAATTAAGATTGTTCTAAACAGTGTATTTTGTCAGATTCATGCCACAGCCCAGAACTGATTGACCTGTCGCAACCGAATGGCCGAGAAAAATGAGTCAAAAAATCGTCTTGATTCATGGGAGTGCAGAGAAGCCAAATTTGGAGATGATTGGATAAATGTTTTAGGAGTTCACACAAATACACTATTAAGAAAATTCAATATGATGCAGAATCCTGATGTTAAAGTGTGCAGTTGATTCATCTCACGATAAGAAATCATTAAAAAAAAACAGAATTGTGTTTGTGCGATAGTTGGTTTTACAAAAATTGTCCTAAGCATAAATGAGGTCGTTACAGAGCCACCATCTGGCTTGTGGGCGTAAGACTGTTTTATTAGCATTTTGCCTCTATTTAATAGTTTGATTATATAGACTGCTGGTCAATTAAGACACCCCTGGTATGACTTTTACTGCCTGAGTATTGGCTGAAATGTTAGACATATCTGGAAACCTTGGCTGTGTAGGTTGTATGGTCTCTGTGCTCTAAGTGCTTCGGGGGTAAATGAGGGGAAAGCAGAAAAAGAAGAAGAGCACCAACCTGTGCAACAACAGGCCTGCAGTCCTGTTTGAACTCCTGCTAAGAAGAAGACCCCCTTTTATAACCAGAAGCGTGAGATTGTGTCATGGCTGCAGGGCGGAGAGCCAACCAGCAGTGGTTTTACCGCTTCAGCTGCTGATTCAACTTGATTTAATTAGAGTTCACTTAAGTTACTAATGTGATTTCATTTGGCACATTTGACATGTGTGGCCTTCATCCACATCCTGTCTCAGTTCGTCGGCCAGTTCACTGTTCAAGATGTGTGTGTGGGTGTGTGTGGGTGTGTGTGTGTGTGTGTGTGTGTGTGTGTGTGTGTGTGTCGTACAGCTAACAACGGCGCATTCACAAGCCAAAATGGGTCACACGCGCCGGCTCCTTTTGGGTTCTAATTTGCTCTCGTGTGTTTTAATGAGCCTTGGTTTTAAGGGACAACATTTACTTAGTTTGGGTGCCCACATAATGACAGTACTAGTAGTGTGCTTTAATGAGTCCCAGAGTGAGACAATGAATTTACTCTAGTAACAGCATCCTTGGCTGCAAACATGTCATCAAGCCATGTGTTTTAGCATCCTCTCTGCTGTCTGTGTGCCTGCTCACATGCTCTGATGCGACTTTATTTCATCTGATGTGGGGATATTTATTTATAACACATTAGTCATGCATGGCGCCCACCGTGCAGCTCAGTTAGATGGAGAATGCATGTGTGCGTATATAATAACCTATATTGACACAAGTCCTGACTGCATGGCTGAAGGCTGGATCTTAAGACAGCAGAGGTGGGTAATATTGCCTCGAGCTAACTTTCTCTCTGTCTTTCTCTTGCTCCCACTCCCTCTTTCACTCTTTGTGTGTGTGAGAGCAGTCTAATAAATCACTATATCTGCTACATGACCATTTTTCCCTATAACTGCCTTCTTCATATTCATACAAACATCGATCTTTTCTGCAGAGGGCAATGCATGTCATGCGCACACACACACACACACACACACACACAAACACAGGCACACACATGAATGCACTTGAATCCACCGACGCCTGCAGATGGAAAGAAAATATCTCCTGCCTAATTAGCAAAGCACAACAGTCGATCTTCCCGTGGCATCTGAGAAGACTCGACACCACACAACCTTATCCCAGTCCAATTTTTCTGAGACAGCAATCGAAAGCGTCCTGGTATTCAGTCTGGCTCGGCCTCCTCCTGCTTCCAAGGACAAACTGCAGCACCTTGTCTGCACTGCTGACTGCTGAGCGGGTCATCGGCTGTCAGCTGCTCCCCATCAAGGAGCTGCAGGACACCAGGGGGCGAAGAAAAGGGCAGGAAAGATTGCCTCCAACCGGGCCCACCCAGGCAACTACCTGCTCAAAAACAAAAAAATAAAACTTTACTGTGGATGGACAAAGAGTGCACAGCTACATCAGGACCCCGACCTCCCATCACCTCTCCGGCTTCTTCCCTGCACACCGCTGAGATCTCATCAGTCTGTGATGCTCCTTACAATCCAGGAGTTATTTTGTGCTGAAGTTGTTGTAATTTTGTATTTTTTTTTTTTTAAATCCCACTTTCCCCTCAACCTGCCTTGTCTACATTTACTTTAGATGATGATTTCCTACACTTCCCCACCCAAGAGAACAGGTGGGAACTTGTTGTATTTAGCTTGGTGTTTTATGTTCAGGTAATGAGGAATGGCAGGAGCAGGAGTGATACTGACAGCATGGGAACACACTTTTTTTCCATCCCAGAAAAGGGAGAATCATATCCTTTTACTGATAACACAACTCGTCTGCTGGATGTATTGTACTCTGGTCCCTTGAGGATACTGACGGTGCAGTGATTGTTGTGTGTTCCTCCTCTCTTGGTGGATTTCTTTCTCCCTGTGTGACGGTTGAAAGCCTGTTCAAAATGAAGTCTAAAAAGGAGCACTTTGCTCGATAATCCTGAGGGACTGACACCAAAACAGGATGTTTAGCCTTCTGTTGATGTTTTAGAGAAATTCTGTGCTGCATTTATGGCCCTTTTTACTTGCTGCACTGGAAATATAATATCCACAGAAAAACAGAGCACCAAACAACCAGAATTTGAGATATTTTCCAGTTTCTATTTTTAAACAGTGTTAAACTGTTCTCAGGAGGATTTTTCCTTTAACTAGATGTCCCATTATTCACTTACTGCAGAAAGAATGTCTAGACTCCTTCTCACAACTGAATAGAGCTGTAAACCTTATTACTGCCTGTCATAAGTGCTACCACCAATTCATTTTGGTGGATGCACCGGCAGCACTGATGACTGAGTTTTTTTATTGCAGTATATTCAGCTATTGACTCCCTGCAGGGTTTCATCAATTCGTGCTCGTCTGTGTGGCATAAAACTGTGGCTTGTTTTTTTCTGATTTTACTTGTGTTTTATTGCATTCCTACTACGCTTTTTTATTGTGTATTTCTATTTCATTATTTTATTGTTAACTCCATCTGCAAACCATATTCATCTCGTGGGACAATAAAGATTGAATTGAGGAGGAACGGAGGCTGATGGTATACTGGCAGACAACTGGAAACGATGGGAACAACAATGAATAAAGTAATAACAGAAAAACATCTTACTACAAGGTCCATTTTCTAAGTGTCCTGGACCTTCAAACATGTTACATGATCTTCATTAGCAGGTGGAATCAACATTGATGGGTCCTTAAGAAAAAACATCGTCGAAAGCTCCAGATGAAACTCTTGTGGTGACATCAAGAGCCACTTCTAATGTTTAATGTTTAAATAACTAAATAAATCTAAAGTTTCTGGAATTCTTTGAATAAGAAACTAGAAAAAAACAAATTATACATTACCGTGAAAATAAAAATCCATCAGAAATCAAAATGTTTAGCTTGTTTCCAGACGTCTGAATCGCTGTCAACATCTTTGATTCTTTCAGAGATTCAGATAGGTCTGGTGTTGTGCTCCATTTGGCCGTGTCGACGTGCTCGTAACATAGCAGCAAGGGAGAGGAAACCCACTTAAAATGGGTGAAGGAGGCTTACGAGACAGCAGGTACGGCGCTGAATCTCTGTCAGCTGATAATCAAACAACAGCAGGTAGTGGAGATGTTGTGGTAAACTTTAATTTAATCTTTTCACAGCTTTTAAGTGTTGGCACAGACATTACAGCACCTTTTCCATTTGGTTTCAGCCATGACCACCTGAAGGAAGTGTTCATTAGTCTGTGTTCTTTACAATGATGTTGGCACATGTGATATTCCGTTCACAGGCACCACAAGTCGTAGGTTGAAGTTGGCACAAGCGTTATGTGCAGGTTTGTGTGCTGAATTGGAATTGAGTGGAAATCATGTCCACCTGGCACAAACTGGCACTGGTCTTGTAATGGAGCGCACCCTGATTCTCCAGCCAAGCCAATCAGAGCTTTGTAGGCAGGATCAAGAACAGGGGCATCATCTCATGTAACAGAGCAAAAAAAGTTCCCGTGCATTCAATGCAGCTGTACAGGTTGTTGTAGGTCAGCTTACAACTCTTAAAGATCATGTGATATAATCAAAAGCTCCAGAACAGCTACTAAATGGACCGTGTGGTGAGATTGTTTTCTCAACTGATGTTTCCAAAGTCAAGAATAAACTTAGAACTCCAGCTTTAACATGGATGAGAAGTCTGTAAAGTGCTCAGGAATGAATGGATATTTGGACGTCTATGATTCAATGACATCTAAGCAAACTGCATCTGCTGAGGAAGATCATGTGATATAATCGAAAGCTCCAGAACAGCTGCTGAATGGAAATAGTGGGGGAAAATAACCCCTGGGGCAAAAAAAAAAAAGCATGAACATGATGGCGTACATGTGAACAATTAATACGTGATTCATTTAACTGACGGGGTTTCCCCTCACATCAGCCACTAGTCAAGACTGTAAGAATCTCTTCTGGATTAGATTACGTCTGACAAATAACTAAATGTCTTCACATTAAAAATGTATTTGTTGTCTCACTGTTGAATGCAGCCCTCCTTCATTATTGATACCAAAAGACACAGTTAAGGATCATGCACCAAAAACTACTGAGCAACTCCTTTGCAGATGGATTTGGCAAAGAAAGTGTTTATAAAAATGCTGCACTAAGAAGGAAAAAAGTTGATGTAGAATAATTACTGTTCCGCAAGAAACATGTTTGTGTTTTTGTTTGATTCAAATCTTAGTCCAGATTATTTGATAATTACACTTCTCTTAAATAAAAAATGAATTCTAAAATTAGACATCCACCACTTGGCAAAAAGTGTATATATATATATATATATATTATGCCTACCAGCAGATGATTGCTGGCAGTAAAGCTCTGTACTATTAGAGTTAAGAGTCGTGTCACGTTTGCTCTGCAAATTGTTACGATTTAGGGACTTAATAAACTGTGTTTCTGAAATATTAACAGATGAATTTCAGACAGTAAAGACAAATTTATTGCTGCTTGAAATGAAACCTGTAAATCAGTTTCAGTTCCATGACTGAGGCTCTTGTTATTGCCAATAAAACAATACAGATGAGCATTTCACCTGCTGTCATTCACAGCTTGTCGGAGCCTTGCAGGCATGCCTGCATTTTAATAATCTTTTCTTTTTTATCAAAGCAACATGGAAGATAATTTACACGCATAAACTGTTAGTTCAAACGTTGATAAAATAAAGGGAATCATGCATTTCTGAAGTCGAGTCACATCATGTGTGGACGGCGTGCAGCTCAACTCAAACTCTTTTGATTAGAGTTGAAATGAACTCTGCTTTAATGATCTGAGCGTTTCAGTTAAGATTTGCAATCAGCTAAATGGCTCAATTTAGAACAACTGAAATAAACCAAATAATTAATTTGGAAATGTTCGAAAAAGCGCTAAAAGATTAATTTTGAGAGTGGCAAAGAAGTAAATGATTCATCTGAGCAGAAGTGGAAGGAGCTTAATGTTGAATGGAAGCAAGTGATTCATTCAGAGGAGTCAGTTCTATATGACTCTGAGCCAGTTTCATCCTGAAGTTAAAAATAGACTTTCTGTGGTTGAAGAAGATCACACACACATTCACACACACACACACACAGATGCCTGCATGCATGTTAGTACACATACTGTCTCCATGCACGTGCACACACACACATGCACATGTGCACACAAATGGGGATGCAGGGACCTCAAAACACCACAATTACAGTTTTCTGAACTCGCTTACACACACACAGACGGTGTCACACTTTCTGTCACTAGCTCTCTTTTTTGTTCTTTCACTTGCTGACACACAAATGCACACACACATGTTCACTGACACACACACACACACACACACACACAGATACACACTCTCTCGCGCTCTGGCTCATGAATTAAAGAGCAGAGCTGGTCCAGGGGGAAGAAATTATTCAGGCAAATCTGCTCTCTGACAGAGGAGTGGGAGGGAGGGAGGGAGGGATGGAGGAGAGACGAAGAAGGGAGGAAGAAAAGAGAGGAGAAAAGAGGAGAGAGAAAACAGAAGGGAAGAGAAGAAAAAGGCCGTTAATAAGGAATGCACTGATTTGACATAGAGAGGCGATCAAACCCCCAATGGTACGCTGTGCGTGTGTGTGTGTGTGTGTGTGTGTGTGTGTGTGTGTGTGTGTGTGAGAGAGAGTGTGTGTTTCAGTTCTGTCTCTCCAAGCTCTTCCCTTATGTGTGTGTTAGTGTGTATGAGAATGTGTACTTCTCCATTGATTGTGTGTGGATGTGGGAATGCATGTATCATCAGTATATATATGTATGTCCACAGTTTGTGTCTGTGTGTGTCTGTGTGTGTGTGTGTGTCACTTTTATGTTGAATGATAAACTTCTCTGTTAGTGTAACCTCACATGTTGCAGTAAAACAGGTGATAAAAGACGTTTTCTGTCCAAGCTCCCCGATGAGGTGAAAATTAAAAGGCAGACTGATAAACCTGCTGAACGCCCGTCCAGCCGCAGCACACAGGCAGGTGTGTCGTAAAGCTACTCTCTGTTTGCTGGAAGGTCACAGAATAGAGGTCCTCCATGTTTGAAAACTGACCCAAACCCAACATACATGAATTTATTTTCAAAAAAAGATCCCGATACAAAGGGATCTGATCGGGATCCAAAACGCGGTCAACCCAAACACACATAGAGAGGCAGTCTGAGGCGTGGAGTCACATGACTTGGACTCTACTCGGATTCATGAGTCATGTGTCTGATGAGGCATTGAGTGGGCGTCCCAACAACACAGGGGGCTGCGTTAGTGGGGGGGGGGGTGTTGTTTCAGGTACCAGTGAGACATGAAGTCCAGTTTGAGGAACAGATCCATGAGTCTGGAGGCATTTCAGAGATCAAAACACTGCACAGCGGTTTATAGTACTTCAAGAACTCTGGAAAGTTATTACAGAGACAGTTACTTTATCTTTCAACGGGACGACTGGAAGGTAAACAGCAGAAATACAACTTTGCTGTTTCAAAGTAATTTGCGGTTCTACATACTTGATGGGATTGATTTGATGACATCGCGTTGCTTGACCCTGCGAATTTCTGCCGGCACGCCCGCTCTGCCACCTCATTCAAAAGACAGGGAGCTGTGTTTTTGCATGCGGGGCTAACGTCAGTTCGAAACACGGCCTCAGACTGTGACGGCCCATTTGGCCTGCGTACCTGGTCTTTGTTCTTACTTTTTTGCAGGTAACTGTTCGGCAGGGCTGGTCATGCACCTGCGCCCAATGCTTCCAGCCTCGATTAGTCACACCTGACTCTTCTTACATTTCTTATGTATCTGACACTCCTTACGCATCCACTCACATGCACCACTGATCTCACTGACTTTGAAATCTCATCTCTTTTTGCAATTTAATGTATGTTCTTCTGAATAATACTATTTGGGTGTCTCTTACTTTTATTTGCCATGGCCTACGAGCCGACTTTGACTTTAGACATGGAATGATTGATCTCCTCTGCAAGCAGAGAGATGAAAAATCAACTCTAGTAGGATCACAATGACTTGTTTAGGACTTGAAACACAAAGTTGAAGACTTGGACTTGACGTGGGACTCAACTCAGGACTTCATAGCCACGACTTGAGACTTACTTGTGACAGGACATCCCGAGTCTCCAGTGCTCTTTCAGACTCTTACTTTTGCTGTTTCACACATGCAGTGCTCCCCTCAGTTGTTGCAAGTGATTTCATACACCGCTCTGGTCATGTCATGTAAGGATAAGGTGTTGAATGGTTTGTGGCAGGTGGTAACTCCTGAATCCTTGTGATATAAGAATATTTAACCACAGATATTTCTTTTCCCAAGGTCAAGAATGTACATCCACACTCAAGTCTGAATTTGTTAACTGAATTTGTAATGGGTAAAATGACACAGAGCACTTTCATAGATCAACTGTCTGGTTTGGCTTTCTCATAATTTTTTCTTGATCCAAGCAACTGCTAAAAAGGAGCTCCCAGTTAAATTACACTCAGTAAAGGTACTTATTCAACTTAATGTATTTCTTAACGCACATGAATAAAAAGCATAACGTAATGTGTTTCTCCAGTGCAAAGAACAGACACACCAGAAATGTTACAATGCATGATGAATACGTCTTGATGTTAAATGTTTCAGGTGTAAGTGCAAAAAGCAAATACTGCTAATTGAACAGCCACAAAGTGAGAAGCAGTCACTTCCACGAGTGGCCAACGTGTAAGTGGTGCAGCTGCTAATGACTGCTGATCACAGCCGCTGAGTGCCTCAGTATGACAGCCGTGCTTGTCGTGGGTAATCAGAGGTGCAATATGAAGAAAGAGATTGTCAGACTGAAATTTTATGCTGATATCTGAAGACTTTGAAAAAAACGTTTTCTGTTCTGCGGAACTCCACAAGGACAAAAGAAAGAACAATATTCCCCCTCTCCTATCCATCACACATGTGACATCCACTGTCAGATAATTCCTGTCATTATTGTGTCTAAAAAATGACTTTACTCTACCGGAGCCATGTTTTAAACGCACAGCTCAGTCTCGTACAGACACTGGTGGAACCACTACAAAGCCATCATGTCATATGCACGTCAGCATTTGACCAGATTGAAATAAAAGTCACTGCTTCATACATGTGAGACTCAGACATGATGATAGTTTATATTAGAGCATATCATGTTTTTTATATCAGTAAGTCATAAACACACGTCTGTCTGTTGAATCTGGCACAACATGGAGGCAGAAGACGAACACACTTTGCATTAGAGATAATACATTTTCTATTTTCTATATCCGGACACCTCAGAGTGTAATATCAGACTCGTACCATCGCAACAAAAGAAACTCATGGTGAGGTCCATTTGCTTGAGGTGTCTTGTTATGATTTTAATGGACACCTGTCAGCCAATCAGAAATGAGTCTGTTGCCACGGTATAAAAGACATTATATGACTGTTGGCATATTGCTTTTTTTTTTGTACTTTCGATGCACCACCTTTCACACAAAGTCAGCAAAGCTCTGTACAAATGCACATATACATCAGGCAGCATGTATACCGGACAGTATGTTACCAACTCAACTTAGCTGCAACTAACGATTATTTTGATTATCGACTATCGAATGCCAATTGATTCTATGATTAACTGATTAATCATTTGGTCTGAAAAATGCCGATCACAATTTCCCACAGCCAACGCTGACGTTTGGTAAATTACTTTATATTACTGTTTTTTTTGACTGACCAAGCAGTCCAAAACAAATCAGTCATTACATTTTTAATTTCACAGTGATGTAAAACAAAGAAAAGCAGTAAAATGGCTTTTACTTAGATAATGGATTACCATCCTTGCTGGCGACTAATTTATAAACTGACTAATCATCTCAGCACTAATTCATAGTAGTTTCAATTAAATCGTTCATTTCATATAATAGTTGAAATAAAGAACCATACAATTGCAATTGCACTGCAGTGTTTATAGGATGTTGATATTATTTCTGAATTATTATAAGAGAATGAAAGAAATCACAAATCACAGGATATAAAATGATTGTCATGTCTTTATTGATCATGATTAATTGCATGAAGACTTGCTGGATACAGATGCCCAGAGATACACTGATTGCACTCGACTACTTGGCCATTGACTTTTTGTTCTCACTCACATCCACAGTCACCAGCTGAGTTTGTAACAGCAGCAGAAGTTTCACATTGAGAGGGCAAGCAGTCATAATAGTACATAAAATCAATTTCTATCTGTTTCATCCTGTTCTGAGTGTTTTTTTCTTCCCACAGAAACTCAAGGTTGGCGTGTGATGGCTTTTTCTGTAGCTTTCAGTATCAATATGTGCAGACAGAGGACCATTCCTCTTGAAAAGTATGACCCTGGGCACAGAGAGAAATAATATAACATGGGTCTATCGCGCTGGTATACAGTATATCCTAGAAGTGTTGTTTTTAAAATCAAACCGTGGGTCCCCATAGCGGCTAATACAGTAGCTGATTATTCTTACACTCCTGCAGAGAAAATGTCCTGCCAAAGGTAGACAGAACATTACATCCCTTACGTTGTTTTTTTGCCTCTTCTTGCTCATGTTTTTTTCATAAAACCAGTTGTTCTGGATTGTGCTTTTGAACCCAAACTGAAATATTTCACCTCCAGCTGCTCCATCAGAGCTGCAGAGCTCCGTCAGCCAGCAGGGTTGTACAGGGCAGCTCCCAGAGCTTTATATCTAGAGCTGATCTGCAGGATCAATATCTGAACCAATCGCTGCATATTGTAATGATTGCTATTGACCAAGTAAAGCCTGCCAAATCCGTCTGTTCTTTGTAACCCATTGTGCTCCAGGTACCCAAGCTGTTAAAAAAACCCACTTCATTGTGCAGCACCAGATCAGTTTCTAACTCAGAGACTTTGTTTGTGGAGTCAGCAGCAGCAATGAAATGAAATCCACATGCATCACTAAGCATCACGAGCACTTTGGGTTAAAAACAGTTGCTTTGCATCTGTTTCAGCAACATTTCACAGGTGAACAATTCCTCTGAAGAGGTTGAAACCTGCAGTTGATCTAACCAGCCAGTGTTTTATAGCCGTCCTTAACTTCAGATGGTATTATTACATGTTTTTGAAAAACGAAGCTTCAGGGAAAGAATTGTTTAGATTGTCATCTGAATCGATAATGAGATGAGATGCGTCAGGATCTTTCTGATTCACCTCCAACCTGTCTGGTATCAGTGGTGTGTTGACATCTGAATTCCCGTCCAGTTTGTGTTTCCACACAACCCCAACCAGACATCTCTGTGACACTTTGTCAACCGAAAACTCTTTAATTTATTGGACAGAATATGTACTTAATATTACAATATTTAAAACTATAATGTACTTTTTATTTACAGCTACTTCTGTCTGGTCTGTATGTCCATGTCTGTCTGTTCTATAAGAGGGATCCCTCCTCTGTTGCCCTCCTGAGGTTCATACCATTTTGCTTTCAGGTTAATGGTTTTTATGGGGTTTTTACTTGAATCAAAGGTCTGAACATATAATGTGCCAAATGTTGTACCAAACCTTTAGCTAGACGAGATGATTCTGCAAAACTCTGTGCAGGTTTCTTGGCAAACAAACTACGGTTAAGGTGTGGTTGGTGTTACACAAGTAAAACACCTGGTTAACGTGAGGCATGGATTGTGGTTATGGTGACTAAAAAATTTAATTAATTGCAGGTCTCTGGTGGGCATGACACGTGCACCCACCACCCTGAACTCCACACTCTTGGTCGTGGAGAATCATCCAATAAATAATTCCTGGGGATACTGGGATGGTTGTACAGATTGTAAAGCACTCTGACACAAATGTGTGATTCGGGGATATATAAATAAACTTGATTTGACTAGACTTGACAGATGAGCCCGAATCACCTGAGCTCTAACCCCAAACCATGAACGGCAGTGCTGCAAAACATCAGATTAGTTAACATCCACACGGCAGAGAAACAGGTTCGTGTAGAGGAGCCAAAGAGCAGCAGCCTCTCTGGTCGTTGTTATTCTTTGATTACATTTTGATAAAGACCGACTATGACTTTCACATACTCCCATGTTTTACAGCCGGTGTTTCAGCTGACCCCCACTGATTTATCCGCCAAAGACAAATTTTAGTGCCATTTTCCTCTTGACGGGTTGTAATTTTGAACCTCGCCTGTAACCAAGATTGTAATTAACACGTCTGGTTTATACTGAGTATCATAAAAATAATGTCAGTTGCTCTTGCGGTATAAAGGGGCATTCAGATAGCATGCAGTGTCCACCAAGATCGACATGCAGTTAAACGAAGCGAGGTACAAAGGAGAGGGCAGTAACCCCTCTCATTATGTGCAAAGGTTAACGTTTGAGATTGCAATAATATATTATAATATATTGCAATTTTAAGGCTTCAGTCCGTAATTGTGTGTTCAGTGTAATTTCTGGCCAACGTCTGCGGCTAATGAACGGCCGTTTACTGTATTTCAGTTCGATATTTCAGTACGAAGGTTCAGGTGTGACTGGATCTCCATGCACGTAGTCTGAATACAGTTAAACACAGTTATTAATATTTTATTTGTGACACAGTCAGAATCCACTCGTCTTTCATTTTGGTTGGTTAGATGCAAGGTTTGGATGTTTTCTGTTTTTTCCTGGGAAACCTATATTGTTCAACATAACTTAGAGCTGCTGACTAACTACGGACAACACAAAGCAAACAATGGAGTGTGCAGATCAGCCATGTCAGCAACGCAAGCAGTGCATGGCTGTATGGTCAATGCGCTGTGGAAGGGTGAGGCAGGAGTGAACACATGGGCCAGCTTTTATAGCCCAGGTGAGCTTAATCAGCTGATGACCCTCCCATGTCAGCCAATTGCCCACTGAGGTTGGCCAGGACGGGGTGTCACACTGCTATACTCAATATCTTTAGATTAACGATGGATCAAATGACTGCGTTAATGCAATAGGTGTTGCAAACACACTGAGGATTATCACCACCTCTGCAGTTCCCCTCAGCTCTAAGGAGCATTTCAGCATCAAGTGGCCATAAAAATAAGTTAATGGAGGTTTAAGTTTGATTTTAAAACAAGAAACAGATCATTCTTCAAATAAAATGGTGTAAATGGTGTGTATTCTCACTTTCCGTTGTCATACTTGTTATGTAGATGGACTTAATGCTTCTCATGGTGTTTGGTGATAAGGAACTGTAAATACTGAATGCCGTGCCAGGCTGAAAATGTTATCATAGTAAAAACAGATTTTCTGTGTCATACTACAGTATCTGTGACAGTAACATTAATGCAGTTTGGAGAAGCCGTCTTTGCTTCGGTACACACATAAATCTTCAGGAGGGGATTTTGGTGGGAAATTGTGGTAAATACTGGGATTTCAATTCCCCAGCTTCTCCTTGGACGCCTCCCTACTTTTGTATGTATGGAGGTTTTGTGAGCGCTGCAATGCGATGCTTATCTGTGAGCACCTTAAGGATCGTAACCCTGCTGGCTTGTGTGAATGCGTTCCTGTATTGTGGCTTTGACTCCCAACTCCCCGAGTTTTATCTCCACCAATTTCACAAATAATTCAAAAAGTTATACGACAGCAAAGTACATATAAACAAGTTCCTGGCTGCTCGTGTTTCTGTCCCCGTCATCAACCATCTCATTACCTGCAGCATTATTCATCAATACTCCCACCTCGATACCCCTCTCCCTCACCAGCAGCACACATATACCCCCACTGGGAAGGATGGCAGCCACTGACAAGCCCTGAGTAAATGGGCACCTCATCTTAGTGTGTGTATGTGTGAGTGTGTGTGTGTGTGTGTGTAACAAGTGCTGACAGTCCAGGAGCCTGGCCTCGTACAAGGTCAGCATCTGTGAGCTTCATCAGTGTCTATGTGTGTGTGTGAGTGTGTGTGGCTGCAAACAATATACCACCTGTGCCCCCCTGCCATGCCCGCACCCAGCAGATGCTCTGAAAGTCATACTCAGTCTTATACACACACACACACACACACACATGCACACAGACACACACACACCTAGTCATGAGTACCATGCAGAGTTATCAAAGTCGGCCGAGGTTAGTTGTAGTGTGATAAATATGATAAAATATGGACCATAAATTCAGCTCATATTGAGGGAGGACAGGGTCTAAAGGCAAAACACACACACACACACACACACACACACAAACACAGAGAGAGAGGTACACACATCTTGGGACGACTGTGGTGACTTTTGACTTAAATGTGGGTGCAAACAACGAAAACACCAAATCTGGAATTTCTAAGTACTAAAAGGTGACATGATTTAAACATCAAACTTGAAACAAAAGTGAGAGCTTTTTTCAGAGTTGGCAGATTTTGTTCAACGTGGTCGTGAAGTGACAGAATCACATCTTTCCGATAACTCAACAGGGGTCCTTCCTACGTCCCCGGGGTCCTATGTCTTTCCGGTTTAAATGATAAAAGAAAGACATTTCAAATGCAGTTTGAATGATAAAAATCTAAAGTCAAGAAAACTGTCTTGCCTTAAATTTGAGGGCGTGAGAACATAAAACCCTCTGAAAAGTCTCCTTAATATGTTGCATTAAGAGGATATTGGGGACCCTGGGAACATACTGTTGATACAATCCCTCTCAACACTGGTTCTGTGTAACGTTCAGCCACATCATTTAGTAGAACAACCACTTTGTCACCTGTTTTTCCTTTTGACCCCCCACAAATAACATCCCGTCACACAACTAATTCTAATTTCCTTGCCCATATTTTCGTGTTTTGTACAGAAACAATAAATATCTCAAATATATCAAAATATCCAAATCTCTTCTCATGAACATCATTTCTTTTTATCAACACACACTAACATAAATGCACTGTATGTTGTTGTTAAGATACCTGACAGATCTTTCTCACGATGAATTTGTGTGCTAGAGTCAATGTGCAGGTGTTGCTCATTTCATCGAGACTCATTCTTTAACAATGAGCTAGAAAATAACATGTTTTCATAACTTAAATATCACCATCTCCATCGAAACACAGGCTTTTTACAAAACATTGTCCAGACCAACACACATTTCTGTCGTTCTGATGTCGACTAAATATGCAAACCCTCTCTCCCTTTGAGCTTATAAAACAACTATATAATTTGTTTTCCTGGCAGGTCAGCATAGAGCCTCCTCTAATAACAAACACGAGACACAAAAAATTGATCAGAATTTTATTAACACTTCAATAAAAGCCTCCGGTATGTCAAGACAGAATGTTTGAATTTTAAGCAGTGCGAAAACAGCGCAGCTCGACGGGAGGCAATACTGTGACAGCAAGAGCCAGAGGGAGGCATTATTGTTATGGTCTCCCTCGGTGGTGACTCGCTTTGCAATGCCGCATTACTATTAGAGAGCAACATAAAAATAAAATCAGATTAAATGCACATGACAGGAGGCAAAGTCCCCAACTGGAGTCAAGTTTATGACAAGCTTGTGTCATTTACCGTGACTGCATGATTTATTTGGCCTCGCTGGGAGTGGAGAAGGCAAGCTGGGAGTTTTCTAATTCCTTTCTCCATCATTTCTACAGCCATCAGTCAAAGCCACAGAGAGCCGGGGCTAAATGTGAACGCTCGATAAGTGGGCTGTTAACGCTGCCAAGTTACATTTCCTGTCTTTGTTATTTCAAGCCTCGTTTGAGCTTTACGTTTTGAACTTCTGCATTCTTCTTTTAGCCTTTTAAAAAAGACTGACAGCTCTGGTTATTCTGTTTATTTCCCACTCTGTGGTATCACATGCTGGGTAGCGCCAGAGGTTAGTCACCAGTTCAGACTGCCATGAGACCTAGTTGGACTTACGGGGAACAAAAGCCTCATCTGCCCGTTCATCCCAGCGGTAATTATGACGGAAGCAGAGGAGGAAGTCGGTTTACGTTATTATAGAGAGACAAAGTCCGCGTGGAGAGGAGGTCAGAGTTTCTAACCAACCTTAATCATGTGTTTATTATTGTAACCATGACAACAAAGGTCTCCTAACCTTAACGGGTCATTTTTAACCCAAACCATGATGTTTTCCACGTTTGCCCTTGATTTCTGTTAAGAGCTCCGAACTGTGTGGTTATTGGACATTGAATGAAAACCTATTCAAATGTGCTGTTTTTGATTATCAAAATCTAAATGAATCTATTAAGGACTTATTGGTTCAGATGGTTTTAATTTAGAGAGCGGGATGCCTTTAAGTGCTCACTTAAAGGTCATGAAATTCAGTGTTCCTCATAAAAAGCAAAGCAGGCTAGACTCGGGGAGAAAAAGAACCCAAACAAAATACATTTTCTAACCCTGCAGACGGAGATTTTTCTGAATACGCGGACTTAAGTGCAGGGTAATCTACAGCAAATACTAATAAATGGAGAGAAATTACGTATGTTTTGGAAAAATGAGTTTATCACTAATGTAAAGCATGAGACAGATAAACCAGAGCTGACAGTCAGAATGTGAAAGACCCTAAAACACTCTTTCACCCAGGTTGCATTACTGATCATATTGTTTACAAAATACTCTTAAAGTTGTATTTTGGGTCCATATTTATCAAGTATCTCAGAATTAGAAGTTAATCCTAACTCTTTCTTCTTGTAGGAGCGAAAGTAAAAACATTTAATACACTCTGTTAACCTTGTAAATCACTCCATATATCTGAGGATTTAGCAGCTGCACAGCTGTCCTCACCTGTTCGGAGTTCCCAGCAGGTGAACAAACATGCGTGGGAGGGACATTTAAGGAGCCCTTGATTTAAAAGAACAACACGTTTCTTCAAAGACACTGACTGGATTCAAACTTTTTTGTGACTGATATTATTTGGGATCTCCAAAACCGCACAAAACAAGTTCCTTCATTTCAGGCTTAATTGAAAACCAGGAAATAGAGACACAACAATTTGGAAACCATTTTGTTACACCTGAAAGATCCATTATCATGCACGTTTACCCGTTCTCTCCTTTCTTCTCTTGATAAAGTTTATTTTATGATTCCCTTTGTTACTTTGGGATCACGTTGGTTCAGCAAACTCTGTGATGGATTTTTTTGGGGGGCTGTTTTCAGGTGGAATATTTAGCTCACAGGCACAAGCAGAAGTTAAAACACCGATCAGTACTCACAGATGTCTTTTGGGTTTAATACCTGCAGCAGATATCTGTATTTTCATTTTTATCTTTTTATTTTTTATCCACAACTGAAACAGTAACAGGAGCGTCTTCAAGCGCAAAGACAGTTCAAAGTGCTTTACATAAGGCAAAACAATATATTACAGAGCTGAAGGATAGTAACCAAAGTAAAGTAACAAGCCGTGTAATGCATTACTGTTGCAGCTGAGTACTTAGTAACTTGCCCAACACTGGTGCTAATTAGCATTTAGCTCAAAGCATCAGTCTCACAGGGCTGCTTGCATGGCTGTAGACTCTTTTTCTTTTTCATTTAGACTGAAAGGGACTAAAGGTAACAACAACAACAAAATCTACAGACACAACGATGCGACTGCGTCATGAAGATCTAAGAGGTCAGATTCTTCCATCAGAAACACCCTCGACCTCACTGACACCTTGTCAATCAAGTGATCCCTGTCTAACAAACACACTCACACAGGCTGAACCTTTCACAGTTTGTTCCCACCGGGGGTCATATTATGTTGTTAAACAGACGTACAAACAGAGAAAGTGTTTAATTAGTTTTACAGGAGTGAAGGAAGGAGGGGGAGAAAGGTTCCCCACCAGCACAAACATACATCTGATACACACTCTATAGCTCTGGTATTCTGTTTTAAGCCTACAGATTTCCCACCATCTCTTAATCTCATGCTGACTTGACCTCATATCAATAATTCATTTAGCCCAGAAAAAAAAACGAAGAAAAAAAAACCCTCAGAACTCGCTTATGAGCTTAAAACTTTTTGTTCCAGCGTTCGCACTTCTGGGGCAAACTTTAACTTTGGGTAAGCGGTATTTCCACCTGACGTCAGACACACGAGTTCAGGTTCTCTTGTCCGTCTCTTGTTTTTCCCACTCAGACCCTCTTTCCTTGGATTTCTCCTCTCTTTTTATCCCTCATTCGTCCATTTGTGTCTGTGTGGAGCTGTTTATCCTCAGCTATATATATATATATCTTTCAAAAACCAGAACTGAGTTTCTCTAAAAAATGATGTTTGATAACTTGATGACTGAAGCCATTATCTTGAGGAGGTAGATCAAAGCAAATATTGGAGCACTGTCTTAAGTAAGCGTTTGTCATTAGTAGATACTGTGTAAACCCTCTTTGAATAGTGGTTCAAAAGCTTCTAAAGAAATGAAGGTACTTGTGGTGGCCCAATAACAAAAGATAACAAAACAAAGACACGATTAGATTCAAACTTGATTTGAGTTTGTTGTTGATGTTGATGACCACAGAAAACAAGTTCTTTGAATTCTGGCTTAACTTAGTTCGGTTTAGGAAACAAAAGCACTTTGGTTCAGGTTAGAAAAACGTTAAATGTGAATACGCTGTGTCTCATTTTGACTTTAAAAAAATAGGGGTTGTCTGTTTTCATAAGAAGCTTTAATAGAAGCTATTTCTCAAACTTCTACACAGGTTTGCTGTTATGATTGAAAAAAATCTGACAAAATAAGCATCAATAGATTAGTGACAGAAACTGTGACATACTGTATATTGATTGATATTGATCAGAAATTTGTATTCTTACCTTTACTGCCACAGAGGCCCAATCCTGTCTGAGCAGGCTCACACTAGTTTTCCCTGTGAACACTGAACTGTGAGGCCGGTGTTGTTGGTTTAATTAACTCTGAAGAGTGTTTCCAAGAATCTATGTGTTGGGGTGTGAAAAATGCTGAATTGGTGTGAATTCAGGGGAAAAACTGAGAGAAACAGAAACATTTTCTAATTAGTAGGTTCAGCGTTGACATGGACATCGATGTGGTCTCCCATGGGCCGAGGCTGGATGTGAAAGACCGTGTAGGTGGAGTAGCTATCAATGCCTCACGCCACAACTGGGATGAAGAGCGTAAGTGAGTAAGTCGGTGTTCACTTGGTCTGAATCTGGGGCATTTCTCTCTCAGTTGGATTTGATTGGCCAGTCGAGAATGATGACATTCAAACTGAGTGAAAACGTAATGCAAACTTACAGCAAAAAAACAGCCTGAAACTCGCAGTTTATGACTGCGAGTAAATTGATGCTGGCATCTGACAGACGGCAGCTTGAGGAGCCTAAACACTCTGAGTTGATGCTCACATTCAGCTGTTTCCTCAGCAGCAAATGATGGCAAGAAATGCAGACAACTTTCCTCCTCCCCACTGCCAAAATCTCAAAATGAGCTGACAGGTTACCAGAACTTTTTCCCCCAGTGCAGGAGCTGCTGCTTGTGCAGTGTTTTTACTGTTGTTCACAAGCTCTGGTTTGCTGTTTATTGAGCAGAATGAATGTTTAAGAGGCAAACTCAAAAAATGCAACAAACTGTAGGTGTTTGGAGGAGTGTGTGTGTGTGTGTGTGTGTGTGTGTGTGTGTCTGTTTATGAGAGTCAGTTGTCATCCATCTCTGCCAAGTGTCCTCAGAAAGATAGTAAAAATGCAGCTCTCATTATAAATAGGAACATTTTAGGGTTTTGGTTGAAGTCACAGTTTTGGTTTTTCAATGACCTAAAATGTCCTCACAGATACAGTAATGCAAAAATGTGCTGCATGTGTACATGCAAGTGTTAATTTTCCTCTCTCTGTGTGTGTGTGTGTGTGTAGGTGTATGACAGGGCAGCATATGGCTAGCCCTGCATGTAGTGAAATATTAAAAAGCAGTGTCAGCAAGAAGGGCACTGCGTGTGTGTGTGTGTGTGTGTGTGTGTGTGTGAGTGTGTGAGCGTGTTTGAATGTGTGTGTGAGTTTATGTGAGTGTGTGTGTCCCATGGGGAGTAGAAATCTGCCGGACATAGACAAGTGGGCATGACAAACTCCCTCTGTGACGCGCGCACACACACCCGCACACGCACACACACACACACACACACACACACACACACACACACATACACATACTTTCTCTCCTCTGTCCTTGCCAACTTGTCCAGTTGGCCTTCTCTGCTGCTGAGACTAAATGCCATCTCTCTCTCTGGCACACACACACATACACACACACACACACACACACACACACACACACACACACACACACACACACACACAATGCTTTTTCCCCATGTCAAGGGTTTCATAAACAAAATGTGCCTTGTATCAGGAAGTCTTCATCACAGTGAAACTATTCAGTATGCATTAAGAGAAGTAAATGTGTGTGTGTGTGTGTGTGTGTGTGTGAGATAGACACACACCGTTCTTCACCTCCCCCTCTCCTCTGTGAATCACACACTCCTGCCTTGAAGTGATATTTAAAAAATCTGTTCTTACAGGATCATTTTGGGGTTGAAGGAATATTTTGTCACCATTTGGTGTCTATTTTTGGGGAGATGTCACGCTCTGACCAGATTATAGCCACAACTTCTGTTTGCTCATAATGCTTTGATTCATGTTGAGAGGCGAAGGAACACATAAAGCTGTTTTATTTTAAGTTGTCCGACTCATGTCCGTCTCCTGGAACAGATGTGCTTTCATTTCAGCTGTCTATCATTTGACTTTCACATTGTGCAGCTGATTAATGCCACAGAACACGTCTCACTGTCTATATGTTTAATTATGGGCAAAGCAAAACTATCACTGTGCCGTTAGTGTTTATTTTATCAAGATCTCACTTTCAAGAAAGATCATAAAAGCACAATACCAGTTGACCTGATATTATAATTACAGACATATACATAAACAGTATTTGCTTCACGTTTAGAGACTTTAAAGTTTATTATTTTGGCCACCTCGTGGTTAGGAGACTCACAGCCCTGATATATTATAAGGTGATAATAATAAAGTTGCTACGACCAACAGACAAGCATTCATTTTGAGTCATGTTTCTGGCCACCTGATTAATATCCACTCACAATATTCAAACATCTGTCTCTTTAGCTGCTGAACTTTACCTGACAGCGGTGAGACTGAACCGAACTGTAATTGTGCCGTAAAACCAAAACAATGAGCTAAAAGAGGCTACAAAGCTCCACACATAACCTGAAAAACACTGACTCTAACGTAGTTTACAGAATGTAAAACAAGAAGTGTCCTTCTTCACTTGCCATACACCAAAAGTCATGAACAAAATAGCTTTTTCTGTGGGTCCAAAATGGAAAGAGGTAATTCTGTGGGGGACATGAATGCCCTGCCAATCTGGTCATTAGATTTCAATATTTCTTGCGTGCAAGCGGAAATCTTGTCCCGGTGGTCGGAAGGTCGGGGAGGGGTCACCAAAATCATTAGGAATCATCCTCTTGGGACTGTGAATATTCGGAGCAAATTTAATGGCAATCTGTTTTTTGAGGGCATCTCACTCTGGACCAAAGCGTGACAGCCGGACCGAACAACTGACAGAGACATCTGTAGGCCCGTCTGCTCGCAGGGCAGCAAAAACATGTTGGACTGGCAAAGAAATACGGACCACAGAAAGAAGGGAAAGCCATTTTTCTTTGTAACATAAAGGGGAAGACTGTTAGTGAATAGTGAGTTATTTGACCGTCCTGAATGCTCCGTGGTTTGATACCTGCTGATCTGTAGTGGCAGCCAGAATTTGACAAGTGTTCAAAAGGCCAGTTAGCGCTGCACACTCAAAGTACGGTGGAAATGTCAGAGTGTTGCATCGATTATGTTAATAGACTTCCTGTTTTCTGAAAGCCCTGACAAAAACTGTAGGTTAAACCTCAACGCATGAGTGACAGTAAACTGAATCAATCACATGCATTAACAACGCGATAATCGATACGTATCGGCATGTCGACCTCATTATTTCTGTCCCGCTGTGCGTGTACATTAAGCGTCATATGTTGGGATCAGTTTGATGTTTTTTTGATCTTTCTACTCGCAGCATCACAGCGGCCATGAGGTTAAAAGGCAAACTGTCTTTCCACAGTATGTATATCTTTTTCAAATATAGAGGATCAACTGTTTAAGATTTGTTGAAAATACATGTTGCCTGAAAGAATTTACTAGAGCAGAAATAGAGAAATATCTATTTGCAACCTCCATCACAGGGAATGATGTTCCCCTTTTATAGCTCTTAAGAGACAAAACAATTTAAAAAGCAAAGATTAGAGAAAAATATGAATATAAACCTAATTTTGTTTCAACAATTAGGCTGAAATGATGTTCATGTTAGCTGATTTCTGTTCTGAAGGGGGGTCACAATGTTTTATTTTGCATTAACCAAGCAACAACCTCCGTGTCTGAAAAATGAAGCAGAAATGCCTTAAACCTGCTATCTTTCTGATGGCCAGTGGGGGGCGACTCTACTGGTTACAAAACATTGGGTTGTCTGATTGTATAGATGTCTTTGTGAAAATGACCCTACTTCTCACTTGATTTATTACCTCAGTAAACATAACACACAAGTCTTCTTCAATGCAGCATGATGTTCATTTTAGAGTAAATTCGCCATCTTACCTTTGGACATGGTATCAAGTCATGATGTCAACAAGCACATCATTATTTGAACCAGGCCAGGTCCCAACTCCCAGGTCAAATGTTTGGGCCAAATAAGCAAGTTAAAGTCATAAAAAACATCCGTAGCTATAATTTAATATGAAAAACGCAGCTATATCTGCTTCTTCGGGGCTATGCGCACGTGGTTTGATCAGATTTGATTGACAGTAGCGTCTCCCTGGTAACATAAGGTAACAACCCAATAGCTGTGATTAGATTAAGATTCCTAAATGATTAAAATCTGATTGGTAGTTGTAAATATGACATCACCTTTTCCATCAAAGCCGGTCCGACTTCAAACCAGCGAGAAGAGCACAAATACAGAAATGTGTGGCAGACAAAAGCGTCTTCCTGAAGGACTCCATCACTTATACGAAACATCTGAGAGGGAAAATGTGTTTTCAGGGTCTTTAGCTTCATGTATGAACAATAAAACACGTATCTGTGGCGTGTTAAACAGGAAGCAGCAGCTGCTCTGTAAGCATAGTTTACAGACAGCAGGAGCCTCGTTCTTCTCTAATAGTAGCAATAACTCACACACATACACACAAAGGGCTTAATGGCTTTTATAATGAATGGCCCAAGATAGTGGGCTAAATGGTGGTTGCCATGGTGATAGGGTCAATCGATCAGAAAGTATTGATCGGCCATCGATAAGTTCCAGACGGCAAGCTACTGGAATAGAGAATGAGCAGTTGTGTGTGTGTGTCAGTGTGTGTATATGAGGGGAAGGGGTTAGCTGTGTGTACATGCCGGTGTGTGTTCGTACTGTACGTGTGCATGTGCACTATGTGAGTTTGTGTGTGTGTGTGTGTGTGAACAGACATTCCTCCACAGTAGTTTGGATATTGCTGTAATAGATTCACGTGTCACCTCCTGCACCCTGAATCTGGGTGACGTAAACGACTACACCAACTGTAATTTGACCCGTTGGTCACTTCACTCGGCACCTGATGGGAGGATGAAACCAGAACCGTCTCTAAGACTCAGGGTAATGGTGAAATTATATACCTGGCAAAAGAAACAATGATGTGTTGTTGTTGTTGTTGTTGTAGCAAACTACAAATCCCAGAGCCTTGCTGCTTTTCATGTCGTGCCTACAGCGCATATTAAAAGTTACGTCCACATTCGTAACTCTTTTTTAAAGAAACGTTCTGTTATCTATGAAGGTAAAAGTGTCACAGAGATTACAATCTATTTTTCAGGAGAGACCAGGCCGAGAAGGCAGCATAAAAACATGAATAAAACAATTAATACAAGCAACGTACACGGACTAGGAACAACTGTCACATGCTACAAAGGAGCACACATAACATCCACTTACAGTGCATACACAGATATTGAGTTACTGAGAATACAGTGATAAATTAGATTCCTTAAAATTGACTTGAATTCAACAAGAGTAATAACGTCTGCCTGCGTTTATTGACAGTGATCAGCTGAAGTCCCTCTGCTGAATCAGCCAAATGATGTTTGTGAGCAGAGTTACTCATTAACGTGACGTTATCATCAACAGCATCACTTTCTGCAGAATACCGGTGGAGATGATCCCCGTGGGAAGGCTTGTTTCATCTCTTTCATTTTAGATTACAACATTTATTTTCCACAGATCATTCACTATGACGAACAGCTAAATCTGTCATATAGTGTCAACAACCTTCAACACTAAAACATCCACAAATGACAAATTATATATTCACAGTTTAAAATACACACAGTGCTTTAACATGTACACATCATGCACTCTATATATACCGTACATATCCACCCACTTCATGTATATAAAGTCATTTTTGTGTAAGTATATGTATGTATATAATAGGTTTATGTTTATTTCTACCTGTCTTTGTTCAGCTTTGTTGTCCTTGTTTTCAGCTGCATGTCTATTTCTGTCTTGTAAATTGTTCTGTGTATAAGTACACAAAGGTTGCACACAAATGAATGCTAACACCTTGAATTAACTTCACGCTTCTCAATTGTAAACTCTGCTGCAAATGAGTGTCAGAGTAGGTAAATATAATAGTTTCTCTGCTGCAGTTCAAGACTTTGGTGCTTTTCTAAAGGGCAGTGAAGGGACCTCACTGCCAGCTTTTTGTTTGTTATGTTTGGGTTTCACTGTTTAATGCTCGAGTAGCTCGACCATCTCGCTCCTCTGCCTCTGCGTGATTGGCTGCCTGCAGGACCCTGTAGTCGCTCATCTGGGTCCGGTCTCTGTCTTGGCCCCACAGTCGTGGATCAAACTCACTATTGAAGTCAGGACAGCAGAGTCGCAGGCTGGAAACTCATCCTCAGGGTTTCCTGCAGTGTATTCATTATAAACAAATATTTATATTCAATGAGTGGTTATTGTTGTTGAAAATTAAACGTCAACGATTTTGATCATCAATTAATCGTTTCAGTAATTTTTCAAGCAAAAATACAAAACGTTCCCAAATCCCAGCTTCTTATGAGGATTTGCTGTTTTTCTCTCCTTTCCTATGTGACAGTAAATCCAATTTTTATTTTGTTTTTTGGTGCAGCCTTAGTTAAGGCAGCCATCTACAAACTAAACTGACCTTTAGATGAGGTGGGTCAGGATATGTATGACTTAACCTCAGTTAAACTATATCTGCTGCTGCAGTAGACATCCCATGGTTTCACTTACTGAGGTCTGATTTTCATTCATTAGGAGGTTGAATGCACTTATTTTAACTCTCTTTTTTGGACTGAAGTGTCTGCCAAATTAATATAATGTAATGTAAAAATCCATAAAGAGCCATCTCTGTCCAAACGGCGGGTACACGAGGGGAAAAAAGCTAGAACATTTCAGGGAAAGTGTCTCAAGAACCATGAAAACATAATTAAAACACAGACAAATGGTATTTTTGTATGTTTCATAAAGCTTTTACTTTATTTCCACATGTGGGTGAGTGGGTTAATGTACAGTAGACCTATTTCCAGCATCAACTCAGTAGCAAATTAACTGAATAAGTCAACCTCTGCATCTCTTAAAACTGTTAAATGTCAGTCTGTAATGTTCTCTGTGTTCCAGGAGTTATTCTGTAGCTCTGTAATTAACTTTTTGGTGTACTTACCGTGGAAAAAAGAAAACATCAGAAACCATTAGATGAACCTTTGTGATTTCCATTGTGACTGAAACATTACAAACCATTAAAAAGCTTCATAACCCATTAGATCCATTGCATAATGGTTTGTCGTGGGTTTTGGACTCGGATCTAATGGTTTCCACTACATCTTTGAGCAGTGTTTTGTAATGGTTTCCATTACAAGCTGCATTGGTTATGTGATGATTTCCAGTAGATTACAACAGACCACCAACAAACCATTATGTGTTTGTCAGAACCCATCACAATTATGGATAAACCACTAAAACTGAACATTTTGTTAAGGTTTTGATTTTTTTCTCCACCAACCTGGCTCATCTTCCCAGAAAGACCTGCCAGTGCTATAAATATAATATATAATATAAATATTTGTCCAAACAATTTAACAAAACCTTTTAATTATTCCCTAAATAGACAAAGAAGTACGTTGAAGTACCAGGAATATACATGTGTCCGTCCTGAAGGTTGAAAACACGTGTTGTTTATATTTTATCATATTGATATAAAGAAAAGTTTTTACCAAATGGCCTACTTTCTAAAGTATATTTCTATTTGAATCAAACTTTTAGGTTTGTTATTGAGGCGGCGAGGTGCATGAGCAAAAAGGTGCAAACCCCCCCCCCAAAAATGCTTTATTTTTCAAACCACTTTACTTGCTGACTCACTGACTGATAAACTCATGTTAGTCATTACTCGCATTAGAGATTTGAGGTGGTTATAACATCGTTTGTTAGGGTGCTCATTATACTCTGAGTAATTCTTTGGGAGCTCTTTGTATCTCCAGAAATGAAAAACAAATCCTTTGCTGTCCGTCACCAGAATAAACTGATGATGCTGGTGGGCCGGTAGACCAGTTATGTGTCCATCTATGTGACTCTTTGTTCAATTGTAATAAGCAGCGGTGGAAGGAGTATATATGTATATATATATATATTACTTGTGTGGACCCCAGGAAGAGTAGTTGCTACCTTGGTAGTGGCTAATGGGGATCCAAATAGATAAATAAATATTCTCACACAGTAGGAATGGATCGGTGATGAGCTCACACTCAAAGTAAACATAAAACCCCCAAACTGGTTGTTTTTTTAATTCCTTATTTTTTAAATATCGTCCCTTTCTAGGCCCACACGCCACACTGCAAGGCTCTGTATCCAGGATGGATGTTTAGTTAATAGTTACGAATCAACGGCATTTTGAATGACGTTTTCTTACTTCTGGAACGGAAAGTTCACACTCGACCACACCCAGCTGTGATCGTGTGTGTGGTCAGAGGTTCAACAGACTTACACTGTTCGACCCACAGAGGTCAGTGCAGCAAAGCTTTCCCTCCACACGGGACGTAGCGTGGAGTTAGTCTGTAATCTAAGGCTGCTGTGGGTGGATTTGGTCTCGCCCTTGAAGCTCTCTTTCTTGTCATTGCAGGGCTGTCAAACTGATCAGTCGTGTAACTGGAATTAAGTCAGTCATGGCTTAGTCCAGAGTCTCAGTCCCGTTCCCGCCTCACTACAAAGAGGCCTGAGCATTGATCCGTGATCGGGTTCTGCTCATCAGCTGTTTTGTTGGTGGCAGGGCAGGCGGCGGCAGAGCAGCAGCTCATTTAATTAATGCGGATTTGACTGGTCACGCTGCTGCTGCAGACTCACGGCTACCTGTCGCCCCTGCTGCCACTGGGGGAAAAAAAACAAAACCTTCAGCCGTGTCACAGCACCACATCAAAGAGATTTTAGACTTTCTTATGTAATTAACTCGGACCTCTGTCAGCGAGGTCATCAAGCAGCACATCGTGCAGCTGGCAGGAGAGTTTTGTCATGTTCCCCGTGGTCTAAAAATTACCTTCGTCCTGTCGTTTCTGACAGCTGCCTCAGTTTCAGGCACTTGTACGATAATTGTCATCTGCCATGTTTTAATACAGACACAGACGAGCTGATGTTCAATACGGTTGACTTGTTGCCCATCAAACTGTCTGCTCTCATTTGGTACTGGCCTGTATAATCATTTGCTTAGGCACCAGTGATTTTAGAATCACATTAGTACAGCGAGAGAGAGAATGTAATAGAAAAACTGAAAAGGAGAAAGTGAGAGAATAAAGGAGACAAAGAGAATGACGGAAGAAGAACAGTTAGAAAACAACTGTTCAGGTGAGATCATTTTTAAAGATAATTCTCATAAAGCTGCTTAATAAAAGTGTTCATATTGTTTATTTATCAACAGAAGTTATCAACAGCTGTTTGGATAACCCACGGCCGAGTGCTCCTTCTTTCTATAGGTCACCATGTTTTTCTAATAGTCATAAATATTCATTAAAGTCTGCTGATGCAAACATTCTGTAATTTCCTCTCGTGTATATAAAGTATATATAGATGAATGAATGTGAGCCCACACCATATTGCATGTTTGATTTCGCTATCTGCCGGCACCAGCTGTGAAACTATTGGGGATTTAAATATTTAACATCTAGAGATATCACTTTCACTTGCTTCACTTCACCATTTCAGTCTCCATATGTGGCTGCTGAGGGTAAATCTCTGCTGTATGTTTGTATGTGTGCGTTTTAAAAATGTGTGTTTGCAACGATCTGCAGGTTTGTTTTTGTTTACACATGTCCGTACATACGGTATGTGCACATGTGCGTGTATTCACAGTATGCACACCTGTGGTCAACACTATGACACTGTTTGAACATGTGAAATAGATGTTTTCCAAAAACCACATGTGCCTATATGTGAATTTATTACATGGTCTTTCATTTTACATATGAAATATCTGAAAATCACATTTTATCACACACACACATTGTGTGGCTGCTCATATGTAGGGCTGCGACTAATGATTATTTTCATTATCAATTAATCGTTTAGTCTATAAAATGTGAAAAAATTGTGAAAGATGCTCATCACAATTTCCCAGAGCTCAAAGTGAGCCCAGAGACTCTTCATGTACTCATAAATGACAAAGAAAAGCAGCAAATCCTCGCATTTAAGAGGCTGGAACGAGCAAACGTTGGGCAATTTTGTTTGAAAAATAGTTGGCAATTAATTTTCTTTTGATTAACTAATTGATTAATCAACTAACTCTCATGGTTTCGGTTAGTCCCTACAGCATTCAATGATATTTTAGACAATGCTTCACTTCTATCTTTGTGGCAGCAGTTTGTGGAAGGTCCTTTTGTGTTTCAATCTGACAATACCCTCGTGCACAAAGCCAGGTCCATAAAGGAATCGTTTTCCCAGTTCGATGTGACTGGCCTGCAAAGAACCCAGACCTCAACCCCATCCAACACATTTGGGATGAACGGGGGCCAGGCCTTAGCGACTCACAGGGCTACAACGGCTAAACATGCTAGCAAGCTGGGACGTGCTAACGCTAGTCAGACACTTCCTCCATTCTGGATCTTAGTTTCCCTCGAATGTCAGCGCTGCTTCTGTCGGTCAACAGTGAACATTTGCGTCTTTAAGTTCATCATGAGATTAATAGATTTCGCTGTTTTAAACGTTTGTCTGACTGCACCTTAAGGCTCTTGTGGCTCAATGGGAGCAAATCCCAGCAGCCAGTTTCCAAAATCTCAGCGTTCCCAGAAGAGAAGAGGCTGTTCCGGCATACTTTAGGCTGTGTAGTGTATTTTCTGTTCCACTGTATTAGCGATAACCTTTCTTCACGAGTCAATGAAAACGTGACATTTGGCTTTCAGTGCCGGATGTCATGGATGACAGTAAAACCAGGTAAATGATGTTTTTACTTCCAGAGAAGGAGGAAATAAACTGGTAGTAAATCATTAACAACCAGTAAAAAAAAACAGTAAAACCAGTAAAACCAGCTGTGAAGGCAGGCAGAGAGGTGAATATATCTGTCTGCCATCTGCACACATCTATAAGAGTAAACATATTTATTGTCATTTCAGATCTTTTCAGTTCTTGCAGCAGGGATGTTTCTCTCTGTCTTAATTTCTCTCTCACAGAATGTTTCTTTTTCCCTTTTTCTATCTCTCTCTCTCCTCAACCATGAGATTACCTGAAGGGACAGTGAGCTATCAGTGTAACACACACACACACACACACACACACTGAGGCACACGCCTGAGTGCACACACACACACACACACACACACACACACACATATGAGGAAGGGCACACATGCATCCACTTGAACAAGCACATCTACATGGGTGAAGATGGAGCCACACACACACACACATGCAGGAAGTTGAAGCAGTCAGCAGGGACAGTTAGTTGAATAGCACTCATTTAGATGGAATGACTATTTCACACTGCCTGTGTGTGTGTGTGTGTGTGTGTGTGTGTGTGTGTGTGTGTGTTTGTTTGCACCATGCAGAGCTTTGGGAATAAGACACTATTACCTGAGAGAGTCTATGAGAAACTCTGTAAATATTGACAGAGGGAGAGCGAGAGAGAGTGAGATGATGCGGAGATATGAACCCTGAGGGGGTTGGGGATTGATAATTTAATGGTTTCACTGGGAGAGAAGATTGGATCGAGAGGAGATTGGCGGAGGAGGAGAGGAAGAGGTGGGATTTGAACCCTCACTGTTGCCATGGCAACATTTGGCTGTAAGACGAGGCAAATGTCCGCAGAGTTTGTACAGAAAACACTGCAGAGAGTTGCGTCGCATGGCCGCCAGTGTCGCCTCAACTCGGTGGCAACGAAAAGAGAGTCTCGTGGAAGGGAAGACCTTTTACTGAAAAAATAATTAACTTTTCTTACTTTTAAATTAGCCTGTGTTAAGAGTCGACTGCCGGGAGGGGTGCTGCAGCAGGACTTCAGGGCGTTCGCGGGCTGCTGTGTTTATATGTCGGGTTGAAAAGAAGAATTAAACGCTCCCAGAAGAAAAGATTCATGAGTTTCAATCCCACGAGGGATTTTCATCAAGCACAACACAAACAGGGAGGTCACAGGTGTTAAAAAGAAGCAGTAATTATTTTATGCAAATATGAATATATTAAATATATATCATCTAATTTGCCATTTCTGTGAATTATGATCTGTTTTATGATTCAAAACTCCAAAGTATTTCAATTTCCGTGAAAGCTGGTGATAAAAGGTCCAAACTGACCGGTTGCTAAACCCCGCCCCCCTCAATTACTGTTGCTACGCCTGTCAAGCTTTTCAGTCACTGCACATGTGCAGTTTACAATCTTAACTGCGGCAGATGTGACGCTCTTTATGCATCTTTATTTTTGACACAATGGGTCTTTGATTTATATCTATTTAACTGACTGAAACGATAAAGTCTGATCTGAACTTTAAGATCCCTAAACTCTTCCATGCAGTTGATGTCAGACGTCTTCGCGGGTCCAAGATGTTAAGACCAGATCCCAAACAGACTCGTGGAAAAATGACCCAAACCTGCATTAATTAGTCTTTAAAAACGAGAGACCCTTTTGGAATTAGAGCCTGAAGTTAACATTCAAGTTTAATTCTTTCCTTACGCTATTTCTTGTGTCTACTTGGTTTTGGAAAGATGACTAAACAAACACACAATCTTCCAAAGTCTAACTTGATAACTTTCCAGATTCAGATAAATAATACAAAATATAATCAACAAATATATGACGATATTATTATTATCAATTAGACTTAGTTGATAGCCAGGGGGGAATTCACAAGCTACCCAGCAGTATATAAAGTAATATATATAAAATATATGTAAATAAATTGAGTATTTCTACACTGTATTATCACTACTGCCTTATCTTCCTTATTCCACTTTGGCTTTGGATGCACATTCAGTAATAAGTAAATATAGTGTTTACACTCGTGTATACCTACACGGGCACTAATAAATAACGTGTATGACATGAAGTGTACCAGGTTGTAAAATGTTGTCACCGTCACTTGTGAGCAGGAGGGGTGGAGATAATGATTGATTTTAGTGAACACACGTGGCATCGCTGTATACATTCGTCTCTCACCGGCTCCTCTAAACAAATTCTTTTCAATATCTGGAGTTGTGAGCATCACATTCATCCCTCTAGTTGTTACTCTTTTACTGAAAGATAATATATAAGAAAGTCATTCTTCTTCCATCCTCCTTTGACTGATAGGACCAACTGGTTGAGATTGAACATGGCAGCTTTTCCCCAACATATTAGGAGTATGAAGAGGAAGCTGCTTCTGCCTCAACAACATAAAGGATGCTGATATATGCCTCAGTGCCATTTGGTGGAGTTTTACAAGCCCATTTGAGATTGACTAAAGCTTTTAAAACCATCTTACGCAGAGATATGACTGTGTCGAACGTCGTGGAGGACATGTGAGGCGTGTTTTACTGTTTCATTAAAGAACCAATATCTTTCACTCTCCTGCCGTTTTATAAGCTATAATTAGCTGGTGAACAATGAGCGAAACACACCTGTGAAGTGTGTGACTTAAAGTTCGTCATCTGTAGTTTTAACGACTCACTGCTCAGCGCTTCTCTCCCACCTACCAGTCGACAGGCCGGTCTGAGTGTCGTTTCACATCAGCAGCTTCTCCTGTAATGAGCTGCTGCTGTGATTGTCAGCCACCGCGGAGGATGGAGAGCTACAGTAAGTCGGAGCTGAGTGGTCGATTTCGGGTGAGTCGACACTGACACTGCAACGATATCTGAGCTGTTTTTCTTTTTAATGTTGGAGCCTCTGAGGACATACACTAGAATGATGAATCAGCTTTTCAGTAAAGTTCTAAAATCACCAGAAATATCTATATATAGATATATATAGATATAGATATGTGTATAATATATCTATATATCTATATATATTTAGGATTAGGGCTGCAACTAATGGTTCTTTTCAGTATCCATGAATCTGTTTTTTTAAATAATTGAGTCAATAAATGCCAGAAAATAGTCAAACATGCCATCACAAGTTCCCTGAGCTCAAGGTGAAGTCTTCAAAAGGCCTTTTTGTCCGACCAACAGTCCGAAACTCAAAGAGATTCAACTCACAGAGATATAAATCAGAGAAAAGCAGCAAATCCTCACAAATGAGAAGCTGGAACCAGAAACTATTTTGCTATGTCATTGGTGATTAAGTTTCTCACAAAACCGTTTATTTTATTAATGTTTGTCTTGCTGAAAGAATAATAATTAACGTTTGTTCATCATATCTGCTCGCTTTTCTCTTATAAGTGGAAGAATGTAACAAATACTTTACAATTTTGAATTTGTTTTATGTTTCTTTACACTTAACTACAATTTTGAGGAAAATATTGTACTTTTTGGCTCATTTTTCTGCACAATGAGTGCTTTTACTTTTTATACTTTAAACCTGCAAAATATTTATATTTATATGGTGAACTTGTTAGCAAACAGCTGCTTATTTACACATCGTGCAGTTACGGAGCAACATTTGGAGCCATGTTTGTGTCTACCTGATGAATGTAAGTCCAGCATTCACTCTCTTTTAGGTCTAACTGGAAATATTTGGCTCTTCAGCTGCTAAATGCTCCATTATGTTCACCAGCTAGTTGCTAACTGTGTCTACTGCAGCTGAAAACGACACCATGAGAGCGGTGAGAGTGAACCAGAACAGTACATAACTCACTACAAAGATCCATAAAGCCGAGTGGAGCTGCAGATTCAGCTGATAAACCTCAGTAGATTTGACCCCTTTCACATTGTCAGTTGATACATTGCTATAAAAATATAAATTATAGCCGCTTTAAGTGCCTTTTGCCGATTTTATTACAAGACTTTAACTTGTAGTGGAGTATTTTTACACTGTTATATTGTTTTTACTTCAGTGAAGGATGTGAATTCTTCTTCCACCGCTGTTTCTATAGTTTCTATTGTGATGATAACATGGAGCAACAGAGACGCATTTAGTCTGTGTGATCCAGACTGTGTCCTTCCTGTTTAAGCTGAAATAAAACCTACATGCTTATTTTATTTTATTTTTTTTATCCCACAGGCCCACTTAGCATTCTGGTTTTCGTTGCACGGCTCTATCTTGATCCGCGGTAGACATATCTTAGTGGACAGACACACACACAAACACACACAGAAGACAGGAATGAAAGGCATCTCAGCATCTCGGTGGAAGTGTGATGGAATCAACATCGTTGATTTGTCATTTGGTTGGTACACTGCGAGCGGCTGCCAAACAGCCACTGATACGGTTGCCATGGAAAGAGCACTGGTTTGGTGCAATGCGAGGCAGAAAATCTGATGTGCTGCCATTCTGGGTCTGGTTCATTTTTGTGTTAGAGATTCACTCGTCAAATGCAAGCACATACAAAGAGTGGATAACTCCTTCTATCTGTCAGCTTATTCGTCATTCACGCGGCATTACAACCTTATCATTTTCTGTCCTTTTACTGTATTGTTGACAGTAGACGATTGTAAGCAAAGAGCCAGATCTCACTCGCTGTAAATCCACTGTCATTCTGTATTTACCTTTTAAATGTTCGTTTTTTTACTGCACATTGACATTAATATCACTCGATATAGTCGAAACCAGACATCAAAAAAGTCATTTTTCCCTCCACTTGCCTCTTCTACTTCTCCTACTTTTCATTTTCCAGAATACTTTTGACAAACTTCCACAGTAGAAGTTTTGTACTTGTTGTTTTTCTGTGTCAACAAAAGTCAGACTTACTCAGAACACAACTTGTGGCTGCGCTGTACTTTGTACTGTGTTGAAGGCGACTGCCAGTGGAGGAGTTTACACCCCTGGCTGTTCTTTGATAGATTTCTCCCTGAGTCATTGTTGAGCATTTGTTTTGGACAGGGAACTCAAATTGGGTTCATTTAGTCTTAACTGAAACAAAATCAGATTTTGACCAGATTGAAGC
Organism: Enoplosus armatus; assembly: GCF_043641665.1. NCBI lineage: Eukaryota > Metazoa > Chordata > Actinopteri > Centrarchiformes > Enoplosidae > Enoplosus > Enoplosus armatus. The sequence continues at coordinate 3,182,020 of NC_092191.1, read as the reverse complement.
CACATTTAAAGCAGCACTCGCAACAGGATGCTAATGACATCGAGATTGCAGTAAGTCAGCCGTGATTGCAGCTGTTTTGTACAGCTGTTTATATATCTACATGCTTATCTTTGCTTAGCTTTGTAGTCTTAGCTGTTTACATTACAACATCTTTGTCTGTTTCCACTTGGGCTGCAACTAATGATGTATGTTATCGATTAATCAGCTGCTTTCAAACTGCCTGTTTTAACTAACCAACAGTCCAGAAGCCAAAGATGGTGAGTTCACTGTCACATAAGACAAAGAACAGCTGCAAATCGTCACAAATTGGCAGCAGGAAGTAGGTGATGTTTGCTTGAAACATTAATCATAGTTGCAGATTTATTTTCTGTTGATCATCTAATGAATTCGTCTTTGCAAGAGAGAGTTGGTATTGTTGTTGAGAGCTTAAAGCTTGTTTTGGTTCCATATTTCAAAGGCCTGTCACACCCACACATGTTTCAACTCATTAGACTTCTGCTCAGGTTGAAGGCAGAGCTATTTTGCAATATCATGAAGTCAAGTTCACAGTCCAAAACAGTCCTTATTTATCTTCTCCTGGTCCTTTATGCAGCCCCTCAGTTCACCGTCTGCCTGAAACAAACCAAAAGCTTGAAGAGTAGTCCTGAGCAGAGCGGTCCAGCGTCCCTGTACTTGGTGGGCGTGCTGTGATTGGAGCAGATGACCTGCTGGGGGCGTGGCTGAGTGCGGCGACTGTATGGTTGTGACATCACAACCTTACGGAAGTCCTGACGGCTCGTTTAAAGGCCAAACTCATTGAATACGGGCTGTGTGCATTTCCCCGTGGACTGAGGGTTTTGATACTTTCGATATGGGATCTTTAAGTCTGCATCCAATCACATTCCCCACGTGAAATAGGAAGGTATGAATACCAAACATCAATTTACTGTATGACAATCTCCAATATCATACATGGAGCTAGAAAACAAAATGTAAAACACACAACATGTGTGAAATGTTTACATTAAATGGGTAGCTTACTATAAAATGAAAGCTTTGAGCCCCAAACGCTAAACTGTATTCTCAAAAAGATACATTCCCAAATATTGCAGGTATTTATAGATGAACCTGAGTATATGTGACAGAAAGAACATCACACCGCCGAATGTCACCTTCATTTACTACATTTACATTACAGCCATTTACTCAAAGCGATGGACACCGTATCCAAACACATGAAGTCGAGTTCTGAACAATGCAGCGATTCAGTCTCTGATAAACTGCAGTAATTACAACAATGCCTGTAAATAGCTTTCTTAAAAAAACATGGACTCAGAAAAAAAAAAAAAAACAGTAAAGACACAAGTCGCAAAAGAAAATTATAAGATGCCAGAAAAGGAATAAAATAATTTCATGGCTCATTAGGCATTGATTTCTGTCAGCACAAGTGCAACATCAGTGTGAGAACATGAGCGAGGGAGAAGTCCGGGTTAAAGATGCAGAGCCGCTGCAGCTCAGCCGGCAGAGAGGAGACGCACAACGGCAACGGAAAAAGAAAAACATATCTGTGAAACAATTAGCAACACTTAAACTTCTCCATATTGTCGTCATGACAACACTAGGACAATGTCGGTCAGGGTTCAAGCGGTTACAAGACACAACAGACGGCGATGATAGAGAAAATAGAGGAGGAGAGGAGGAGTCACAGACGCAGAGAGGAGAGGAGACAGATGGAGCAGCGAGAGAGGAGTCATCGGATTTGTTTGGAGGAAATTTGTCTGAATTCATTGTAAAATTACAGGAATTTGTGTGGAGGACAATGCGAATGTGCTAAATCACATTTCACAGTGGAAACAGAAGCTATAGGATATGATTGACGATTAACTATAAATAGAATTATATATAAATAATTGAGATAAATCATATATTCGCTCAGTAATTATTTTGGCAGGGCGTGCGGCATACTAAAGCAGGGATCTATATGAGTGTATGGGGATTTCACACTGTAATAGTGAGCGAGCGAGTGTCCAGTTCTGAATCGCGCTGATGAAAGCATAAACTTCTCGAGTAAGTTACAAGAGTTGCACAGCATTATACATAATTCCTGAGGCTGTAAAATGCCACAGTGAGCAAACGCTGGGGTAATATAAGGTTGTGCACACAGTGTAAAGCAAAGTGCAATTACTGCCTCAATAGCACAGAACAGCAGGGGAGCACTGCCACAGGGGGTGGACACAATAACATGAATACCCGTTCAGCCTGATGTTTAATACAACAATACAACAGCTGTGCAGCAAATGCTAATACTACAAGCCTGTAATGTTCAGTTTTGGTTGAGACTGTGTCACAGAGGTGATGATGACTCAGATGTACTCTTACTCACAAGGCCGTGTGTGCTGTTGTAGCAACGGGTTTGTTATATTCTAACAGGCTGTGTTGAAATATATACAAAGGACTAGTTTGGAAGCCTTTATAGATTAAAAGAGGAGTAATAATAATAAAAATGTACTCTATTTATACAGCACTCTTTTAAAAAACAAAGATACAGTGCTTTAGGTAGACGATTTGAAAATAATACAAGAATAAAATGGAATAAAATACCTAACCAATAATGTAAGATAAAGATGAGACATGTTGGAAATAAAATAGTGTTTTAAAAAGTTTTGAGAAGTGATGATGATGATGTTGTACACTGGTGCTACAGATGAATGTAATAAACAGCCCTTTGCATTAAAGGCACCTCCAGGTCAGATTTTATGTTTGTGCATCAATGAGCTGTCTCTTTCTAGACGTTGACACTTTTTTAAAGTTTTATTTATTTTTATTTGTAAATTATGAAATACGTACGTGTCTCTTCAATCAAAGGATAGTAAATGGTGCTTCAGTAAGTGTATATGTTGTCTTCTGTCACTCGCCATCTGATGAACTTTTGACTTCAGTGTTTATAACTGATGCATGCATGTCTGTCCTTAAATACTACAGAAATCTAATTAAATAAAGGTGGTATTCTTTTCACAGCTTTTGTCCACAGATAGTCTTGATATTGTTTCCACTCCCTGTACACAGTTTGTAACCTGTTGAGTTTTCTTAAACACATAAAGTTTTTTACATTCAGTGTTTGTCACCAGAACTCATCATTGAGCAGCAACCATTTGCATTAATGTATTTTAAATCCTGCATTGTTTACATCACTGTTTGCCAGCTAATAGTCTTCTTCTTCACCACCAGCTGTCATTCAATAGCATGACATCTTCGGTGCTTGTGCGTCTTCGTCTTCGTGGGACCATCCTCATCAAAATGTTGCTCCATCGCTCTACTTGTAGTTGTCAAAAGCTCTACGTCGACACCAGCTGAAGGTCTTCTTTTCGCTGAACTTCTCACCTTGCTGCAGAAATGCTCTCAGGGTGTGTCCAGTACGCCCTGACGTCACTGCTGGGTGTGGTCAGAGGCGCAACATGAAGGAATGAACAAAACCCTCGAAATGTTGCAGCTTTTGCAGTTTACCTGTTTTGGAAAATCTTCTTCTCCTCGCAATAATGAAACTCTACAGCTAGTCGAGTGGAGCAGCCGCCTCACCCGAGTCATTACTGCAGCCATTTTATGCATTTTATTCATTGAGTTGTCGTACAGTGTGTTCACGCCTGAGTGCGACTCCTGTGCCCCGTGGGCCACTGTAAGGTGAATTGTGGGAGCTTCTGCTTACGGCTCAGGTGATTCTTTCCAGGGCGGTCAGGGTGAAGGAAAATGAAGCGGCTTCTGATAAGAAGTGAGCATGCAGCCTGAGGTAGGGGGCAATAATCCCGAGGCCACACATCCAGCAGGAGAATAAACTACTGATCACACAAACCAGAGTTTAACTAGGGATGTGTTAAGATTTGAACAGTATTACTACTCTTACTGATACTGCTTATCGATCCGGGACTTTAACGATTCTTTTTGTTATGAACGCACTCATATTTATAGCTAAACGATCGGCTGGCTAATGGTTACTTTTAATCATTAACCCATGTTTGTATAATTTAGTTAACTCCGTGTGGGCTGTAGGCTGCTAGCATACATAACATACCTGAGGCGGTCCATTTCCAAAGATTGCTCGTGTTTCTGCCCTCACATGCAAAAGACTTTATCATCAGCATCGACTCCAGTGAAGTATTACCAGGCTTTTGAGCAGTTAATTCTCGCCGCCATTGTTGCTAACAGCACGGCCTCTGTGTGATAGTGGAAATGCATCGTAGACGAAAGTCTTGATGTTATTGCAAATTAGAAACGAAGTTGTTGAGATGAAAGATGCAAGATAACTATATATGTAGCCTAAATAGAATCTATTTTCTTAATTTCTTCAACACCGAGAGCAGAACCAGTAAGCGTATCAATACTAGAGTCTTTGATAATTTAGCCCCAGGGCTCATTTAATACCAGGTTTCGGTACCCATCCCTACCTTTAACATGAATAAATAAATATCTTCAGTACTGCAAACAATAAAATCAAAGGTCAGAGGTCGTACTGATTGTGGACAGACTTTCTAAATACCTTCCAAAAGTTTCCAGTAAGAAAAGAAGTATTGATGGTGCACATTTTTGGAAAATGTTTTATTTGCAAACATAACATTCAATTGTATTTGTATTATTTATTGCTTAACCCACCTACATATCTGCCCACGCAGAGCACCAACATCCCACTGACAATCAGACTAAAGAGAAAAGATTAAATTCATATCCTTTTTGCATAGCACAATTAACAGCGAGAGCGTGAGGCTGTCAGCCAGTTGTATGGGAGTTAAGACTGAGTCCAGATCCTGTGGAGGTGTGCTGGGCTCTGCAGTGGAAGCCGTGCAGTTTGAGGAGGGTGACAGAAAAGAACAGCACATTCCCACAGCGCTCCTCGCTGTAGTTCCTACACTCAAAGCAACACAATGTTTCTTTCACTCTTCAATTGGCTCCCATTACCGACCTCCTGACAATGAAAACACTCGCTGTCTGCTTCAATAAATCACTCCCTGTTTGTGTTATGGGATGCCTGCGCTTGCAAGAGAGCTAAATTCAGAAACGTACTGTAGATGCACTCAAAGAGAAGTTTGACTTCAATAAAAACTTCTCAAGTGTGCAGAAGGAGGAGTAACTACAGGAGGTTATTTAAGGATAAGTTGCTGTTTATGTTTGTGACTCTGGTTAGAGCTGCACACTGAACCAGAGGTACATTATGATTTTATGTATTAATGTGGAGTGTTTGCCATGTTTTTAATTGAGCTTTGTAGTTATCTGAAGCACGTTAGTGGGGCTTTCTATTTCTTCCCTTCCCTGGTTTTGAGAATCAAAAGCAAAGTCTGAAATCATGGTGAGGTAATAGACTCACAGCCAAACTTTAATAGACCCGACTGATAAGAGTGTCTTTTTGAGTGTGTTAAGGAACTGTATATACTGTATTTTCTGGGGACTTTATTGTGCATTTTTACTATTCATTGTATGTTTTACTGACATGCTGAGTATATTTCCCTCCTCACAGTATGATGGTTAATTTACCTGATGATTCTGTTATGAATTATATTTACAGGATTCCTTATTTTATATATTTCTCTTTCTTTTTGGTTCACCAGTCTGTGACAGGTGACCCCCTTGGACAGGTACTTCTAAGGTGGGTCTCTGAATCTGTGGTGGTGCTGTGGTAAATCCTTATAAATGTTCATGGGAGCATTATCTAGTGTGCCGGCGTGATTTTTATGTTGAAGTGGCAGCTTGAATTAGGTGGTGTTAATGCACCTGAATGCACGGTTGGTTGAACAAAACAAGTAATCTGAAGATGTCACCTCGTGCCGGGTATTTTTCCGCAATAGTTGCAAAAGAATTGTAAAAAAAAGTAATTGTTAGTTGCTACCTCAGTGAACAATTTGCTGCAGTAAAAGTACCTTTACATATTCAATTTGCTCCAAAATGTTACTTAAAGCTGCATTAATCAATTTTTGGCCAATTGGGGGCTTAAACTTAATCACAATCCTGAAAGACAAACTGACATGTTATCGCTTTGTTATGTTGGTTGTTTGTTTACACACCCGGCAGACAGAGAGTATCCCATTGGAGTCGTATTTCTGGTCTCCACCAACTCCTGATGAAACTATCTGGCTCTTCAGCTGCTGGATGTTCCACGTCCTTCACCAGCTCGTCTCTAACTGAGTCTGTTTGCCGTTTGGTGCTGAGCGGGCAGCGTATAGTCTGTTTATTTGAGCTTGTTTGAAGAAAGTGGCTGCTGGAAACGAGGTTGATGAGAGCGCTGAGGCCGAACTGTACGGGGAATGTGCCTTAAAGCACAAACAAAGAGCTGAAAGAGGCTAAAACATTCAACAGAGATGCAGATTCTCTCGACGACATTATACAGTCATTTGATTTAAGGTCGAGTATCAGAGCGCGGGTTGATACTGTACGTCCCATCATTTGACCTCCTATTGGTCCATTCTCCGAAAATGGACACTATCCTAACCGCTGAAGGTGTGTGTGTGTGTGTATCTATCTAAAGTGGCCGGCAGCCTTTGTCCGTCAGCACTCAGACTTCCTGATTGCTGTTATTTGGTCAGCCATGGCACCCGCTCGCTGCAATTTATAAGACGCAGGAGCATGTGTGTGTGTGTGTGTGTGTGTGTGTGAAGAGAGAGACGAAGAAGAAGAAGAAGAAGAAGAAGAGTGAGTGGAAAGAGAGGAGAAGAGTGTGGCAATTTGGAGTAAGCACAAGTGTGTGTCTCTAAATGTGTGTGTGTGTGTGTGTGTGAGAGTGTGTAGACAGTTCAAGTAGCAATTTGGAGTAAGCAAGTGTGTGCGTGCCCGTGTGTGTTTGTGTGTGTCGACAGCTCCAGCAGCTTTTCGAGTGGCTACTTTGATGTCTGACCCACTTTGGCTGTTGCTGAGTATAAAGCTATTTATTTAGTTTCGAGTGTGTGTGTGTGTGTGTGTGCGTGTGTGTGTGTGCGTGTGTGTGTGTGTGTGTGCGTGTGTGTGTGTGTGTGTGTGTGTGTGTGTGTGTGTGTAAAGCTATTTATCTGGCAGTGGACTGGGAGAGTTTTGCTGTGTGTGCTGTTGGACCCCTCAGCATCTGCTGGTGGAGACAGCAGAACATCTCACGCTCCGTCTCCTCTTCTTCCTCCTCCTCCTCCTCCTCCTCCGCTCTCTGTTTCCTCCTTTCATATTTCACCATTTTCTTCTTCCTACAGCTCCTTCTCCTCCTTGTCACACCGCTCTCCTCCTCCTCCTCTTCCTCATAATGTAATGTCCTCTTCATGCCTCGTAGTACTCTGTACTTCCATCTTCCGTGTGCCATTAACTCTCTCTGATACGATGGTTAGCAGCTCTGATTGGCTGAATCGTGCAAAGTACCAGATAAATCTTTTTTTTTCCCTTCCTGCCAGTTTCACCATGAGGTCAGTTTTGACCAGAAATAAACACAGCAGTCCAGACTCAGGTTTAGAAGTTCCCCTTTTAAACAGAGACCCTGCAGAACTGCCTTAAAGAGGAACCGTCATTACGCCACCTGATTTTTTTTACAGTGAACCAAACAGCGGTGTCCTCTGCTCGGAGGGTACGAACCTCCCGGACCTCGTTGTCTCACCAATCTGCAGACATTTTTGGTTGCTGTAGGTTAGCTGCTGATTTCTACTACTTCTTCGAGTTAGCTGCTGTCTGCTGAGAGCTGTCCCGTCCTGCAGGCTCCCATATTTCACACAGACATCGACAACAACACTTGGCAAAATAACGGCCTTATAAAATAATAACGGCTGTATAAAAGGGGCTATTGATAGAAAAGACAAGTAGGCTACACAGCTTCTCTTAAGCTTACTGAGCTACCCAGTAAAAATATTGCTAACATTCGGAGCTAAAACTGAGCTAACTTTATTTAATTTTAGTTCTGTACCAGTTTCTTACAACAGTATGATCTCTGCAAAGAAAATGGAGTGCAAGGTGGGCATTTCTACTGTTGACTGTTTTATGGTTTGAGTGTTTAAACTAAACTATAACAATAGTCTCATATTGAGCCTTCATTAGGTATTACTTTTTAAGGATGAGGCTGCTGTTACTTGTCAACAAATCCTACTGAAGGACTAAAACCAACAATGTGCTCATCCATTTCTAAATACTTTAAAACAAATATCATTCTAAAATCCTGACTTCTCTACCTCAAGCTCATTGGTTCCTGCTGATGATGCAAATCTTCAGCTCACAAATATATAATTCCATAAAAACACTCTAATTTCCCAAAACAGCTGGTCGCTGTAGTTTTTAGTAAGTGTTACTCAAACAGGAGGAAATAGTGCTTTCATTGGGGACTATTTTCAGTGGTGGATTAATCCACATTTGGTGCTCTAGTGAGTATTTGGGGCAGCAGGACGGTGTGTGTGGGGTTGAGTCAAAATAAACTACAGTGTGTGTTTTCATGGTAATGAAGGAACATGTCACCCAGTGCAACAGTGCGGCTCATTGATGAGTTTTTAATAGTAGTAGTAATAGTTAATATCTCCAGCCTCATTCTTTAAAGAAACAATTCAAAGTTCTGTCAATGAGGTGAGCCGATGTCAGTTTCCCTTGTTTCTCACCTCACTGGTAGATTTTTCTGGCTGGAAAATAAGATTTTAGGACTGAAACTTACTGACAAATAATATCAAGTTCCTTTTTACTTTGGAGAGTTAAGCAGGTCCTGTGCATTTTATTTCTTCCTTCGTCCATGTGTGTCTGAAATGAGTTCATGTAGTGATGCTGAACAATAACAACACCATCAGCTTTGTTTGACACAATAGTCTCACCACAATGTCCATTTAGTAGCTGCTTTGTGGATTTCGATCGTATCATATGATCTTCACCAGCCGATGGAGATTGCACAGTTTTCATGGACTTGATGAAATTTTTGGGGGGTTTTACATTAAATCCAGAAATTCAGGTTTCTGTCTTTTCTTTATCACAGTATTTTCTGCAACAACTCTGGTTCTTTGCTATTTTTGCAGTTCCCAGAGATCATTTGTCAGTGCAGCCAGTCCTGTGACATCTCTTTCTTTAGATAATCTGTCGACCACAGTAGTGCTAGGCCTTTCTTTTCTTTTTATGTTCCACCACGATTGTTATCGCAGGTCATGCTGACTTCCCAGGGTTTTTTAAAGAAGTGAACTCGGACGTAAGTCTTGTAGAGCTTCAGCTGTCGTCATTTTCATTTCAACGTCAGAAAATAGTGATAAATGCTCGTCACAAAAAACCCAAGACGGCGTCTTCAAATTGCTTGTTTTGTTCGACTAACAGACCAAAACCCGAAGATATTCAATGAACAATGATAGAAAATAGGAAATAAATGACTCAGAGGATTAATTCTTCATCAAATAGTTGCTGATTAATTGTCTGTCAGCTCTCAAATCATGCGAACATTCAATCAATAGAGGTCAACCATAAGAACCGGACACACTATTTTCATGTGTTTGCGACAAGTTCGGCTGATTTATTTATTAATTTCCAGCGAGTCAAACATCGACAGCTAAATCCTCGGTTGAGGAGGAGGAAGAGTCTGACTTGATGGAGTTTAACCTTTGATTTAAAATGAAAACTTCCCTGACAGTGGAAACCTTCCTGGCGTGCGTTGGGATTTAAGTCAGGTCACTGGAGTTGAAGGTAAATACACACTTTGATCCACCAGCTCAGCCTCCACACTCTGACTTTGCACTTTGCAATTTCACTGTCAGACCTCTGACTGTATGTACTGCCGTCTGCTTCATGTACGCTTTTCATGTCGGGGGAAACATATTTCTCTCATATTTCATGCATTCGGTACTTTCACATCACGCTGCGGCTCCTCACCTCTGTCCATCACTGCTGTTATATTAATCACAAATAGCAAAACTGACAGATATACATATATATATATATATATATACATATATATACATATATTGCAGACACTAACTTTATAATTTATAATACTGCAGTGCTTTTTATTACACTGATGTTAAGACTACTTTATAAAAGCAATAAAAGAAGCAATAAGCCACATGCCAGCTTGCTTTACTCTGATGTTAAATCAGCTAACAGGATTTTAAAAAAGACAAAAAGTTTCTTCTGAAATCATTGTGGCTTCTCATGGCTTATTCTTTAATTTTCTGCTCCTCCGGTCTCCCAGCTCCCTTTTCTTTTCTTGGCCCTACATCTCCCTCCTGCCCTGCTCCTCGGCTCTGTGTTTTGATATAATTGAGGAGGAGGTGGTGCGCAGTTCTCCCCCTCAGTCAAGAGTCCAGATAGCGAAGCCTCTAATCAGCGATGTCAACAGCTGACACTTTGCAGCGCTGCGGCACAGACGCCGAAAAGAAGACCGACTTGGCGGACTCGTGTAATGATTGTTTGAGCTCCTGACACCCAGATCACACTGGTTTCAGCAAAGTAACATGCCGGAACCATAAATATATACCGACCCTGCTGTTAATACATCCACAGTCCCTCTTTTCACTGTTAGTGTGATGATGCTGGAGGCAGTGAAAGCTCGAGAGGCTGAGCTGAAGATGTGAAGTCTTACGCCGTGTCGGCTTTTTTATTTCTTTAACAAAACAGGCTGTGACACAGAAATGCTCAATAAATGAAGCTCTTTTTTTCTTCTTATCCCTCCGCCTGAAGTGAAACCTTCCATCAAGCAGTTTAGCTTTAATCACGGTGCAAGCGCTGATCTTCCTTTTGGCGCATTAACATTTAAATTAACATTTATGCGGTCACAGGTGTGCGTTTATTGGGAGTTTAACAATGGCTTCAGCTCCAACCAATCAGAGCCGAGGACAAGGAGTATCCATTTTATAAGTCATCGTTAACATCGCGGCACAGATGTCACACTCGCTGATGTTTCTGGGGATCACAAATCTATTCCTGACTATCCAAGATCTCATCTCAATTATTTTTTTACACTTAAAGACAGAACTGCAAATCTGATATATCCTCCCAATCTTATTTTGTTGTTATAGTGGTTGTCTGAGGAGGAAAAAGCTGATGAATGAACAGCAGTTAAATGAGAGGCGAGCTCAGCACCGTCATCTGTAAAGCTTTAGCTCGGATGTCACAGTTCAATCACTGTGGATTACGGCTTTAAGAGGGGCTGTCAGCCAAAATAGCCTCTGTGTGGATCTGTGTGTACATTTTTTTATATATACACAGAATGTTTTTTTTAATCTGTGTAGTGTAGCACAAGTTTCATCCACATAGGGTCATTTGATACGTAGTTGAAGTCCCTGCATGACCTGAGAAGCTGAGTTGAGGGCAAAGGAGAAAAACGAGCAGAAAGGAAAGTGAAGTCTTAAAATGGACAATTGACTTTGGAGTGATTCTGAAGTCATTTATTTGGTCAGATAACAACTCAAATTATCCTCCGGCAGAGGTGGAGGAACCTCTCTTACTTTCTCTCTAGGACAAAGTAGCAATGCCACTCTATAAAATACTGCACTATAAAGTAGGAAAAGTACAGAAGTATTATCAGTAAAATGTAAACGTAAAAAGCTTCAAATGAATGTTGTCGTTGGGCAACATGGAGCTATTTTTTAACTACTTTATTTACTGTTGTACACATATCATGAACCTGTCACAGGTTTTTTAATATGAATTCTTAATCTTCATACGAGTAACGGCTAACTGTACAATATTTCCCTCTAAACTGTTGTGAAGTAACAGAAAATGGAGGTAAAGTAGATAATGTAAAGCACAACCACCTCAGAATTTAAAGAAAGCTGCAGTGAGAAGAAGAAATACGATCCAGGAGGCCCCAGTTGAGCAACAGATCCATGAGTTTGAAGACGTATCAGACACCAAAACACTGCAAAGTGGTTTATAATACTATGAGAAACTATTTCGTCACGGTGATAATCATTTTATCCTCTGACTCGACGAGTTACTTAGGTTAAAAAGTGTCTCTGAGTTTGCTTTCATCTGGTTTTGTTTTCGTACCATATCATTAACTCTCCTGTCGTTTCAGATCCTAACATGCACGCTACTCATTCCTCTCACCTGCAGCTCATTCCCTCATCAGTCCCTCAGCGTATATACCAGTCCACTTCCACTTGTTCCAGGTTGTCTTGCGGCTGCTCGCTGAGCTCTCCAGCATTACTCGTTCTGTTTTTGCCTGATCTACCTGTTCTGACCTGTGTTTTTTTTGTTTGTTTTTTTACCTGTCTGCACCTCTTCTTATTTGTTTGCCTGATTGACTGATCTCCCAGTAAACTGAACTTTTCTTGCTCTCTGTCTCATTGTCATGCTTTAGGTTTCATACCTGCCAGTACTAGCAAACGTTACAAAAAGACATTTATGACGAGACGTATCGCGTGCACCTATTTGACTGGCTGACGCAGTGTGTTTCCAGATGATATCGTTTTGTGTTGTAGAAAGAGTTGAGACATTTTTGACTCTTTTTTTTCCCCAGTCTGTGCCAAAGCAGTAGTCACTTTGAAATGAATGAGGAGGCTGCGTTTTTTTCCAAGCAGTGCTGTAAAACCTAAAAATGAAGGAGACCACTTAAATTGTGTATTTTTACAACCTAGATCTTTTTTTTTTTTGTAGTCTTGCTTGTGTTACTTAATCTGTTACTCGACTGAAATCCCAGCGACAGCATTGGTGAGGAAAATGTCGTCATAACTATAAAGTACCAAACCAAGAGGCAGGTTTTTATAAAAAAACAAAATCAATCCTTTAAAGGGATGTCGTTAAAATACAAATGTGCAGGTTTCACGGCAGCTTCATCTACCAAGTTCTCACTGTGACAGAAACAGTTGTGGTTTTAATGAAACTGGCGGTGACAGAAAGCAGCGCAGTGTTTGTGACAAGAAAATCACTGCCAGCACTTAAGAGCCACAACAGTAACTGAGAGACTTTGACTGCAAGATGAAAGCAGTGACTATGTTTGTTAAAACCATATTATGAAGTACTCGAGGTAAAAGTCATTTAAAGAGACTGACAATCGGCACATTAATGTCACATCAGGTGAAACCTTTCAGACTGATGTTGGATGTTTCCCTGGACTGACGTGCAGCTCTCAGCTCCGGATAGTTCATCCACTCAGCTACTGAACCGTAATCACTCCACCGCTGCTGCTGCTGCCTCCTCTGCTGCTGCTGCTGCTGCTGGCCGGCGTGATCGCCACCTGTGCTGACGGCGCTGGCAGCCGCTCAGGAGCCGCAGCCAGGAAGTGCATCATCATCGTTTCGTCGCTGAACTATGATTAAAACACGTGGCTTTTTACTTTTATTTCACGGTGTGACAATCGGTGAGATCTTCATTTCACGGATGTGAGACGGCAGCATCAGTTTCACGGGTAAAACATGCGACTTCACAGTTGTTGACATAGTTCTAAATATTCAAGCTCAAGGCTGTTAAAATTAAATATTCACAACATCTGGAATGATAATGGATACCTTTTATTAAGACCACAGATCCTCTTAAACAGCTTGACACTTCACTGCAGAATAACATAATGTACATTTGTGTTTGAATTACTTTTTGGCAAACGAAATGAATAGTATTTGTTCATGAATGGCCCATATAACATATAAAAGACAAGATAATTCCTTATTCTGTGTAATAACAATGCGCCATGGTAATTTCCATATTTTGTCTTCAGTTCGTGGCAAAGGCAACACATCAATACTTTACATATTGTGTTTTAATCAGGTTCATGAGAAAAAGAGAATTAAAGGAAAACATTGTTGATTTTGCAATTATTATCATTATTTTGACGCCTACATGCTGCAGCGGGGGCTGTGGGATCGCAAACAATGTCAGTACCCAATTATTCTTTATTCTTTATATCTGTAACTCAATGTCAAATCAGGGCGGAATATAAAACCATATTTACCCGAATACAAGACAACCTTGATTTGTTAGATGGTCGATTGTTTTTGGAAAAAGACTTTTTGAAGATACAAAACATTTAGTCCTCATCCTTGAAGGAGAAAAATGAAATACTTCCATTAAAGCAGAACGTAAGTCCTACTTTTATATCTATCAGCTACAAACTCTCTCTCCTGTCAGGTTCTTGGAAGCGGGCAACATTTTTCTGATTGGATCGTTTTTGTTTGCCTGACAGGTGATTTGGTCCCCAGTCGGTTTCTTGTAGTGAAAATGTTGAGAGAAACTTCCACATTGTGTTTACTCATCAGGGATTTTATTTCACGAGCTGTCGGAAACAAACTACTGAAGGTTAAACTGGACTAACGCACTTGAAGAAACTCGCTAGCCTAGCAACACTGGGGCTACAAACAACCCATAATGCAACACTGGTACTCTCTCCACACAAAAAGACTATCTGATGTTGTGAATTAATGTCTAACCCTCAAATATAAAGCGACCACACATTTTCAAATGTAATTTTAAGAGAGATATTGTCTTATATTTGGGACAGTAAGAAATCCAAATCTGTCTTTGATTTCATTCCTGAATTTATCTTCTGAAGACGCTCTGCCCCCCCCCAAAAATCCTTTTCTCTAAAGGAGATATATCAACTTGCTGATGCATCAACACCCTGACACCCGCCCGGCTTGTTTCAGACACCTACTCAGTGGAATGGGATTGGTCGATCATGGCCAAATCAAGATCCTGCTAGTGATTTCTCTTTTTTTGGACCGCAGCTCAATGTCAAATCAATCGCACCCCCAGAAACTCCGAATTTGAATCGGAGCCAGACTTTGTGTAATTGGGTTTTAGACTTCTTATGGATGAAATAGGTGGTCGGGGAAGCTCACAAACACACATTATTGAGAACAGGAGCTGCTCGAGGCTGCCCCCCCACCCCCATTGTATTTTCCTCACACTATTGCTTGTGTGTCCCAGGATGAGTCTGTAAAGTTGTTTAAGCTCACAGACGACGGCGCAGTCGTTGGGCTGATTAGGGATGATGAATCACTTTACATAGCGAGCATTGGAAGTGCAGAAGAGAGGTATTCAATCCAAATAACCTTTTTGTTTCACCTAAACAGGAGCAACAGCAAAAAGAAACAGTGACTCCGGGCGAGATGTGAGACGCAATCAGTCATCATAAATGAACAGAAAAGTGGAAAGGCTAAAAAACTTTTTAGTTCCTCAGCACTAAAACACTGTCGGCTTTGAAACCGGAGAGCGGTGTTGACAGCGTGGTGAAAAAGGCCCATCAGAGATTCCACTGACTCAGACGACTACAAGATGTTTGATGCGTCTCTGGCAGCCATGACCCATTTCTGCACAGTAGCAGGAGTGATCAAAAATGTTAGAACAAATGTTATTGCTTTCTGTTGCTTCCCTGCGGTTTTGGGCTTTCTGAGTCTTGACATCCTGCGAGAGGAAATGTTCGCCCATCCTGCACAGCCATTACCAACCATGCAGAGTGTGTCGGTGCACCACACACAGGCAGAGTAATGCCTCAAGGATCACACACATCCACCACTTCCCTCAAGTTGATGTAGTAATACCACAAGGCAATCTGACATTATAAGTAAAAGTCCTGCATTGACATTTTTACTTGGTACAAGTGTGCAAATATTGGCAGTAAAATGTACTTTAGTATCAAAATTAAAAGTGCTTATTGGGGAAATCGGTCTATGTCGCAGTTTTAAATCCGCAAAATTGGAGAAAATGAAATAATGAAGTGTGAAAATCTTCCAAAGCTGGAGATAAAATGTTTAAGACCCGACAAAAGAGGGTTTACATGCTCCTTTACTGGCAGAGAAAACTCTTAAGATAACGTCTAAAAGTCATTGTCATCTGGCTGAAGGCAGAATTCATTACAAAGTTGATAATTTTTCGCCATATTTCACGACCTGAGCTGAGGCTGAATGCAAATTAACTACTGACTGCTCAGATAAATGCAGTGGAGGAAGAAAAAGTAAAATAAATAATCCCACATTTCCCCAGAAAATGCCTCAAAATGAAGTACAGTATTTGAGTAACTGTACCCACCACCAGACTCTGTGTTTTTCAAACATTTAAACATCCGTCTGCGGACGCTGAAAAGCTTTAAATCCAAGACAAAACGATTATGAAGGTGTTCTTTCCCTGGAGCCATTCAGACCCTCAGCCCAGCAAAGAAAAATACATAAATAAAAAAATCGAAACTACCTTTCTGTCTTTAGTTTTATCCCTAAATTTATCCTCTGAATCGCATCTTGCCGTCATTGTCTGCCCCAAATCCCTTTCTCCAAAGGAAATACATCAACCTGAGGAAGCAGGTCAAGGTCGTCCGTGCTGTTTCACTGTGATTTAAAAATTCAGTTAATATGTCTGATTTACTGTCTGCGCTTTCAGTTCTCAGCTGTTGTGTCTTCCTCACAGACAGCGAGCAGCGTCGGATGCTCCTGTTGATGATTTAACGACTAAATTCAGTCGAAAGTGATTAAAAAAGTTGAATAACGTTTAATGTTTTTTCTTTTCTTTTGAAAACAGTGTTTACACAGACTGTATAATCTATAATCTGTCTTGTAGCCTGCATAAATTAGTCTGTCTTGAAGATTTACACTTGAAATTCTTCTTATGATGTCCTCATTCTTGATATCTATAAGAATGCAGACATTTTACAAATAGATTTGCCTCCGAAGGAGTGAACAACGTTGTTTCTAATGTGCCATCGTAAAAATCCCCAATGACATCTTTAATTAATTCCTGTGTGGACTTGAGATTTGGAGTCGTACTTCTTCAGGTCTTGACTTGGATTGTAAACCTCTCTACCTGAGTGCATATTTAACGTTTAATTTTCAGGCCTGTTACTTTAAAGAACATTATCTCATATTTGTTGAAAACACTATTTGCACAAATGTCCAAATGTCCTTTTTGATGATGAACATCTGGAGACCTGAAAGCATCTTGACTCAGTTTGTTTATGAAATCTTAACATCAGACGTTTTGACATGACTTGAATCTTGAGTCGGACTCTGGTCCAACCCTTCAGGTGATCCAGGAAGTCCCCTTTGAGATACAGATCCATGAGTTTGAAGACTTATCAGACACCAAAACACTGCTATCGTATGTGCACTTATTTGATTGGCCAACACAGGATGACATCACATTAGTTGAGCCAGGTTCAGGAGTAAAACAAAGACTCAGTTAAATGATGTTTAAATACAGTGTTTTACACAGATTTCACAGTGAGCTGTCATCCAGATGTATCGTGCCTGCTCACACAACAAGAGCAGAAGGGCTGTGCACACAAGAAACAGAATAAAACTGAATAATTACAAAGTACTGCATTTGTTTGCATAAAAATCTGTTTTTTAATGCTGAAAATAAGCATTCAGTTTTATCTTTCTTGACAAATCTGTGTTTCTGTTTCTCTCTGTAACATTTCTTATTCTGCCATATACTAGTTTAGTATTCTTAGGAGATGTTTCTCCTTCTGTCTACCTTCGAGCTCCTCTGACACATAAATCATTTTAAAGGTTTGTATGAAAATATTATGTATTTTGCAACATATTTTGTTTCTCGTTAAGCCCAAAGAGAGTGACGGCAGCCACCACGGCTCATTAATGGAGCTTTGTCTCTTTGCTGCCGATGAATCACGCAATAAGCCGCAGCCGAGGTTTTCTTAACATGTTTCTGAGTAGTTTCTGCGGTTGAAGCGAAGGAAGTAAAACCATAATGCACTGCTGCTGATGCGCCGCGGAGTCTATTAACTCATTCACCATAAAGTGCCTGCCTGAGTCGAGACATCCATCAGCCTCTATGGAAAGTGTGCGGAGGGGGAAAAAAAGAACCACAAAGACCGTAAGAAGAGGGAAGAGTTCAGGGCCGAAAGATCACTCTCACACACACACACACACACACACACACACACACACACTCACTTTCTGAAACTAATTCCAGTCAAGTTTTAATGTCAGAAGGTTTCTTGTTGGTTTTTAAAGGTCACCGAAGCAAATGACTGTGAACCGTTGATTCGGTAATAAAGAGAACATGACTTGTCACACTCACTGCGTTTGTTTCTTTTATATACCACACACACACACACACACACACACACACACACACACACACACACACAGAAACAGATGGAAATATTGTACACATGTAAGACACACACACTCACACAGCCCCAGGTGTTGAACATGTTGAGTTTTGACGCTATTTTAGTCATTGAACATGATGGTCCCAGCTGTCTGAGACACACACACACACACACACACACACACACACTCACACACACACACACACACACACACACACACACACACACAGGTCTCAGTCCCGGAGCATCTGATCAGCTGAGGGAGTCTGTGTGAGTTCACTGGCGTCTTCCAGGTTTATAATCCTTTTTTTTTTCTTTCTTCAGTTTGTAAAGTGATTAAAATATTCTGTGAATGAGCTCAGAACTCTTCTTTTTGTCTTTTTGCTTTATTATTTTACACACGGGGGAAATTACAGGAATGTGGCAGTAAAAGGTATCGATTCACAGATTTGTCTGCTGATAATGGACTTTTTATGAGAGCGAGTCATTTTCAGGTGATTCTTTTTCTCTCTCTCTCTTAGAAACGACAACAATGACAACGAGACACATTGATATCAAGTCTACTGATTTATTTCCACTTTCAGAGTCATTTGTTTTTCCTCGATGGATTTACTAGATCTATTATATTAGCAGGGATAATATCTGTGGATATGAGTCTGCTGAAATTAGATTACACAAAAGATTTGGCCAAATATTAGTTTATCAGGATCTCAAGACATTTCTTTGACAAAACTGGGGGAAAAACTGCTTTCTGAAGGAACTTAAACATGGCCTTTTTAAACGTATTCATTGATTACCAGGACTTAGAAGAACATATGTACAACAGCTTAACAACAGGACAAATTAGGTGGGTGTGGAGCTCATTTACTAGCTAAAATAGCATCAGAGTACATGATACAAAAACTGTGCCTCATTCAACTGAGGTTTCTCTACAAAAATACATCTAATAACAGCTTTTTTTCTTCTCTAATGTACACAGTTTTATCACAATAATAAATAAAACCTACATTCATAGAGAACATATGGTTTCAAACCCCTTGTGGTACAGAGTTACAGGGAGAGAACATGTCGCCGTCACACCAGCTAAATACGATCCTGGCTTTTTGTCGCACTCTGAGCCGTTGGCAGAAGAAGTCGAGAGTTTCGTAAACATCTCCAGAAGCAAAAGCTGCAAGTGAGTCACCCTGGGCTCCGTAGTGTCACCATGGCGACATGCCCAACATGGTGGAGATCATCTGGTGAGGAATCAACAGTTACCTGCTGACGACCTCTGGGAAGGAGTCTGAAAACTGTAATGCTCAAACAGTGTGTGTCCAGTCACGGATCAATACGAGCTAAATATTATACAGAGCTTTGCCTGACAACTTCAGTGAGAATCTGCTTCTTGTAGTCCTATTTTCATGCATATTTTCTTTGTTTGTTTGTTTGTCATTGCTGTCTGCAGAATAATCTATAGTCGCTAAGATGGATAGGCGCTGCCAGTTATGCCCCGAAGCCATCGCAGCCAGATGTTCGACTTCAGAGAAACGAATGTGTTAGTCAGTGTGGGAGTTCCTCTGCACTTCTCTCATCGGCACTCCTGCCTTTCACACCTCTGAAAGTTTGAGAGCGGCTTTCAGGACTTTAAGAGGATGCACAGCAGTCACGTTTTGTTAATGGTGAGGTAACGAAACAAAGTAGGGAGTGTTAAGACTCAAAAGAGGAATATTTGAACAAAAAGCAGAGGGACGGATCCGCACTTATTCCCATGTGGCTTTGTCCTAACCCTTAGCTTTAAAGGAAAGATCCACCCTGAGGGGCAGCTCAGATAGAAAAGCGCTGCTTTGAACTTCCTGCATATGAATGAAAGGATGATTTCATGAAGTGTCGAGATGCTTCTGTCATTTTGTCGTGAAACACAGTGTGGAAAATCACCTGTCCAACTGCAGCAAGCTACCAAGGAATGACAACAGGGGGAGGGAGCTTTAATCAAAATAAATGGCTGTTTTGTGATGACCTGACAATCAAATCCTCCATCACAGCTCTCCCTGGGACGCGGCACTGTTGACTCTCCGCCTGTTTTTTGGTCTTTTGTTTCTGTGGATGAGTCGATAAATGTAAAGTTATCCGACACATTTGGGATATTTTTAGGGCAGCTGCAATGGAGTGAGGTGGCAGAAAATCAACAGTCTAAAACGTCAAGAGTAAAGGTCAGACGCTGGAGTCAGTCGCTCAAAATCAAAGAGCAAAGGCTTATTTCTGAACTTAACATTTTGCTCTGACGTTCAGCAGTCACACGGGGAGAAATACACTGCAGAGGAGGCTGAGATACAATTTAATGACAGCACCGGCAGGCCTGAGTGCAGCAATACGACGGCTGTATCCCATTTCCATCCTACAAACTAATGGCATACAGTACGTACTCCGTGGTTATCTTCACAGTAGGCTGTTTTTGCAGTCAGTATACTACACGTTTGTGTTGACAGAAAATGAGACAAGACTTGCCACATTGGTTGTCAGTCAAACTGAGACTCTGAAATGCCACTGCCAATAAACAAGAAAACAAGGTGTTCCTGAAGCTATTTTTCAACCATTATCATCAATTTATTTTTTCCAGCTGTGAGCAGCTTCTCAATTTCCTTTATGCAGTCCATCAGTTATGTTGTCCATTAACAACACGCCAAGAACATCTTGATTCATCCTCCACAGTGACATCTCCGTCTATAGAAATTACGACACGGCTATTCTGCAGTTTGAGAGAGGGCCGGTGCTTTGTGTTGTTTCTTTTACACATGTATGGGTTTTAAATTTGAGCTTATTTTCTTTTCCATTTCAAACCTGCTCCCCCCAAATGGAGTTGGATCAACCAGTCAGCTTGCTTGATGCTCAGGTCTCTTGTTGAGGTTTGGATTAGCATAGAAATTGACATGTATCTTTGAACAAAAAAAAAAAAACCCAAACATAATTTCAGCCTTAACTTCTGCTCCACTAGCTTATCCACAAAACCTAAATCATGATGTTCCTGTTTCCTGTCCACATGCAAAAAAAAACAAAAAACATCTCATCATTTTAATAGAGAGAAGAAAAATCATTTTGTTAGCATTCGGCTAGCTGCAGCTCCCATTAGGCTCTTATTCTAAGATGATTAGCCTCATTGCTAGCTTTGTAGTCCATCCTAGTTTATCCTCTGCACCCTGGACCCGTCTATCACAAGGACAGCCCTGCTCTCTCTCGCCAGGTAAATGAAAAATAAGCCCAAATGTTTTGTAGTGGTTCGTTAAGTGAAGGAAAGTAAACCCAGTTGATTTTATTAGTGTATATATCAGATTTTCTTCAGCTATAACGTGATGATGGAGGCCTTGCTGGTGTTAGCTCAGTAGTTCTTTCAGCCTGGTAGGAGATATTAGCGGTCAGCTGAAATTTCAACAAGGAGGCCGACGCGTTTTTCTCACTCTGCCGTGGTGTGTGTGGTATGAAATGATTGTTTTGATCTTTTAACTACTGCACTGGAGTTGTGGATATATTCGTTTTAATGATAAAATTCCTTGTTTGTGTGGAAGAAACCCTCTATTGGGAAAATAGACTTCCTGACCGGGGCAAGCACCACAGAGGCTAGCTTCAAAAGTAATGCAGGTCATCAGCTCTTGTAATAAATGAATAACCTCCAGCTGAGAGCCACAAGTTCACATCTGTGTTGAAAGTCATTCAGGGAAAAGTAGGAAATCTCCAACTGAAGTGGAAACTCTCAGGGGAAGAAAATGTAAATTTCAACCAGAAAAGAAACTCTGGCATTTATTATCACAGACTGAAGATATCTAAGAGCGTACAATGATGGATTTGTCCTTTAAAGTCACAAACCATAGTTTACAACATGCTTTAAACCGAGTAAATCATTGGTTTAAAATGCAAAACAGGAGCGTCGGCTGATTTGAGGGAAACGAGCCCAGCTGTGTTTCCCCACCGCGATTGCGCTGGCTGCACACCTGAGGCTCATTTTGAGCAGGATTGCGACTGATGAAGATAATTAGCCATCGTTGTTTTTTTTTCAGATGTGTGAATCAGTGCTTGGAGTGTGTGGACGGGGTGAGGAAGTTGCCGGAGGTTTGGCTTTAAGAAAGACCTGGTTTTGTTTTCCTACTTAAGTCTTCCTGAATTTGTTCTCCCTCGCATGGAAACTGCTTTCACCCGACAACTTTTTGTCTTTGCTTCTTTTTAATTTTTCAGAACAACATCTGTAAGGGCAAGACTGCAGGATGGGGCGGGGGATACAGAGACGGGTGGTGACTCTGCAAGGGGTGAAATGCTGTTGCTAGGGGATAAGGACCCGGAGCATCCAGGAGAGGGATGGGGGATGAGGCGTAGAAAGGGGGAGGAGGAGGAGGAGGTGGTGGTGGAGGAGGAGCAGGAGGTGGATTAAGAGTGAGAGGAGAGAGATGTGGGGAGAAAGAAGGGAGGAGATGAGGGTACGAGTGGACAGGGAGGTGCGACGGTGGCGGGAGGAGGGAGAGGTGATGCTGGATGATGGTGTGATGGAAGGAGAAAGAGGAAGAGGAGGAGAGGGAAGGCTGGAGGAGGAGAGGAGCGTGGAGGGGGATGCAGTGTGGAGGGAGGGCATGAGGAAAGCAAGGCCTCTTCTCTGGGTAGAGATGTTCAAAATCTATCGCCTTCCTTCTCTCCCTGTCCTCCTTTTCTTTCTCCTTTCTCCTCACCCACTCCTTCTCCCACTCCTCTTGCTTCTCCTTTAGCTTTTTCCTCTCCATCTGTTTCTCCTCCTCCTCTTTTCTCTCCTTCTCGACGTCTCTATCCTCCCTTCTCTGCTCCGTACTCGTGAGTGCATCTCTGCCGCTGATCTTATCAACAACACAGTGATTACAATCAGTAACATGATTACTGTTGAAATAATCACACTGACCACTGTCAATATCATCGCAGCTGTTTCCACCGCTTTGATCAATACCCCTGCAGGTTTTGTAATCAATTGCTGCATCACAGTGTGTAATATGACACTGCAGTTTGGTTTGATCCTCCTCATCACACTTGTCTGTAGCGTCACAGGAATAATCTGTTGTTTTGTCAGTATTGTTGCTGGAGTCGGTGGACATTTTGTCATTGTTTGCTTGCTTGTTTGTACATTGACAGTGATCAGCATGTGTATCAGTAGTGCTACAGCTACAGAAGTCTTTTGAAAGTAAATCCACAGGTGTGTCCGCGGTGTCACAGGTAGGTTTGTCACTCTTAGCTGAGTGAAGTTTGTCCACATGATCAGGAGAACGATCCTTGTCTTTGTCGCTGCTCTCTTTGTCGTTTTTGTTGCGAGGCTCCTCATGAGAAGCACAAAAGATGCCAGACTCATCGTGTCTTTCATTCCACTGGCTGTGGTCACCTGGTGTGTTACAGGTGTGAATGTCACTGAAAGGTTTCTCAGTCCAACACTTCATCTTCTCCCCGCCTCCAGAGGGATCAGAGCTGAATCGCCTGAAGTCATCGGCGTTGCAGTCGGCGTCTTTACTGTCATCACAGCTGCAGCAACTAAATGTTCCCTCTCTGTTATTTGTTTTGTGACACAGACACTGTTTTGTCCTGCAAAGAAAGCGGCAGTCAGCGTTTTTCTCGGAGGTGTTGCATCTCAGGCAGTTGTCCAAAAGTGTCCCAGTCTCGTGGCTGTTGAGTTTAAGTGTCTTTGTGGGGTCCGACACACAAGAGGCCTCATCTACGCCGACGTCAGTGGTCAACCCAACACAAGCTCTTTCCTGTCTCTGTGCCCAAGTCCTCAAAGCACAGACGACTCTCCTCCCTTGTCTCCTTCCCCTTTTCCGTTTCTTCCTCGGTGTTTCCCCGGCCTCTGGCAATTCCCTCTTCCTCTGGCCGGCTGTTACTCCTCTCCTCAACATCACTTCCTTTGAAATCGCATCGCCAGCGAGGGTCATGCCTGCGCAGGCTGATTTAATTCTCGGTTGTGTTTCTGTCTGTTGAGCAGAGCAGCGTGGGGCTGAGCCTAACATCGGATTGCTGTGTCCTGCAGGTATTGTTTGTCTTTGACTACACGCTGCTTCTCTAAAGGGAGCAGGGACAAGGCTAATCGCTGGATCGCACGCTGTTTCCCTGTGAGGTGTAGAAACAAGACACATTTCTGGCTCACATGCTGCGTCTCGACAGGGACAAGAAGCGCCGCTAATCACCAGGTTACACATGTTTTCTTTAGCGTCCTGAACAGCTCTTATCTCTTTCTTCTTCAGATTCCTTTGCTCCTCATCTCTCTGCCTGTCCTCCTTCCTTGTTTTTGTATTTTTGTGCATCTCCCCCGTCTCCCTGTCATTCTGAGCAGGGTCGGGCGTAATTGCAGGACAGCATGGCATCTCTATAACAGACCCAGGGACGGGGCTAATCACTGAGTTACATGCTGCACCCCTGCAGAGGAGCTTTCTGAGCCCCTGGCCCCACCCCGAGGCTGATTGCTGGGATTGATGCTGGCTGGCCTCCCTTTTCACCTGCAGACACAGCTGGTTACACCGATTACACCGATTCACAGGAAGATTACTTAATAGCTCTCCTCTCTTCTCGTCATTTCTACCTGCCCTCTCTCGCTCTGCCCTCAGCCTCTTTTCTTTCCCTCCTACCAGCCGATGCGCTGCAAGATTACTTAATAGCTCTTTTTCTCTCCTCTCCTCTTTTTCGGTGCCCTCTCTTTTCAACCTCTCTTCTCCTCTCCCGTCAAACATCTGATTCTCAGAAAGGCTACTTATTATCCTTCTTCCCCTTTCCAAGTCTTTTCTATCCGTCTCTTCTCCTCTTTTCCTCCTCCCCCTCTTCCTCATTCCTCTCCTCACCCCTCCCCTCCTCTTCCTCCTCCTCCTCCTCCTCCCTGTTTTCTGAAGGCCTGGCGTCGGTGCAAGGTGGCATTCCGTGGAAACGGGAACGAATTTTAAAGCGCTTTCATCACGGCAGCCGCAGCGGTTCGGAACTGCGTCGCCGCTGCTACAATGGGCTACAAGTTCCATAGGATTTCCTGCCTGTCCTCCTTCATCCTCGTCTTCCCTTTCATCTATCTTCACCTCCCTTCCTCCCTCCATAACTTCCTGCCTCTGTTGGCAGTCGGGTTGTTTGATCACAGACGGCTTTATTCTCCCCCTCCCTTCCTCCAGCCCTCCTTTCTTTTCCTCACCCCCTTCCTTGGCCCTGTTATGCGCTCTGAAGTCGTACAGCAGAGGGTTGATGCTGTAGGAGATGGAGGGCGACGTCTTGGTGTAGCTGACCATCTCCGACGGCCAGAGGAGAACCCTGCTCCCGTCTCGGCTCAGCACACTACAAAACGGCTCTTTGGGACGACTTGGAGGCAGAGAAGTTGATTCTTTATCGCAGTTTGACGGAGAGGAGTTTGATTCTTTGGCCTGTGTTTGGATCGAAGACTCTTTGGTCTCATTTGGAGCGGGACAAAGCAGATCTTTTAATTCTTGGGTGGGTTTTAATTCTGTCCGATTGTCCACATTGTCGTGGGTTTCAGCCTCGCTGTCTCTGCATACTGAATCTTTAGCCACAACTGCGCTTACACTGCCCGAAATCTGTCCTGGTATCCCGCTGTTTAAATAAAGATGAGCTCCAGTCCCACTTTCATTGCCGACTTGGGCTCCAGTCCCATCGTCGTTACATAAGGAGAGCTGGGCTCCATTCCCACTGATAACAGAGTCCTCAACTCCGATCACATTGCGATTACATAAAGAAACCTGGGCTCCGGTCCCAGAGAGTCCTCCAGTTCCCCTCTCAGTAGACACATTGGCTCCAGCCTCAGAGTGCTGGATTGCAGTTTTACTGTCCACACTGCACTGGTTTCCAGTGTCCCAGTGATCCACACCTACATTGTCCACGTCTGCACATAGTGGAGATTTGAGCCGCTGATCTGCGACTTTCTCCCCCACATCTTTGGCTCTGTCTTGCGCCGCCACACCTTCTTGCTTCCCTGACAAGGCAGAGCCTCGCCCGGCTTGGATGAAGACAGCGGCCGATTGGTGGAGGAGGACGCAGCTCCTTTTGGGCAGCGAGAAGGACACAGGACGGACTCTGCTGGGGACAGACTGGACGTCTGAGCCACGCATTGCTCTGCTACTGTTGATGCTGATGTCAGTCGTGTTTGTAATGGTGGCGGTGGTGATTTTCTTACTGAAGCTGGTCATGGTGGTTTTGTTGAAAATGGAGCCATTAGTGGTGGTGTTACTGGCAGTTGTTGGGATGTTATTGGGAGTAATGGGGTTGCTTAAATAATGATGAGCCCAAGGGATCTTGTTAACGTGGCTAGTTTTGGTAGACGAGTTGATATTTGTGTTGATATCAGGGCTCATGATGTTGTCGGTGGTGGTGCTGGACGAAATGTCCTCGGCTGTCAGGTCATTGTAGTCCATTTGGGTCTTGTTAAGTATGCAGGATTCAGGAGCTGCAGTTGTAGTGTTGTTGGTGTCCATTTGGCCGTACGCCCATTGTGTGTTACTCAGGAGTCTGGTTTCCAGTGCGGGGTCCAGGGGAAGGAAGGACTGGATCAGCGGGGTTTGAGGCTCTAGATGGAGGGGAGATTACAATAAGAATTACAGCATCTGACACTGGTTACATTTACATGCAAAACATAACCGGATTATCAGCCTAACCTGACTATAAAGAAAGGAGTATGAAGGGATACATGTAGAAGAATAGCATTTATTTTTAAGACTCCCTATACAGTAAGCTCCTTATGCATTTATTCAGCGTTCTGGCTCTTCACCATTACTCTTTTGTTGCTTTTAACACATCTGAATGTGATTTATAGGTGTAGGATGGGGGGAAAAAGAACAGACTTGAATGTGTGGCTCACTTAGAAATGGGGAAAAAATGTAAGATTATGGGTTTTATTCTAACATGTAATATCCGTTTTTGTATATCCACTTTGGAGCACAACATGCTGCCAGACACTCAGCTGTCTATACATCAGCGTGGCAGATGATTCAGGCCATTATTTCTCGAGTGAAGGTTTTAAGTTGACTCATAACTTCAAAAGTAATCCATAATGTGCCTTCCTCTCACACAAGAAGCCCCTTTTGTTAAATGAGTTGAGTTTTAGAACAGAAGCCTTCAAATGAATTATTACTCCTCCAAAAGAAAATGTGCAAATACATTTAGCACTCAGCGAGAAGGTCGACTTTTAATGCAGTTATCAAACTTCTCCATTGGTTTCAACTTTGAAATGAGAAAAGAAAACTTTACTGAATATGCAACTGATACATTTTCAGAAAATACAGGGTGACAATTGATTGTTTCCTTGAAACCACAAGCATGCTGCTGCCAAATTTCATTTTGGGCTTTCTTTATTTTGAAGAACTGAATCTATCTTTCACCCTAAAATCCAGTTGAGATGGACTGAAGGGAGCTGATATCACCTCCTGAATCTGAACAAATTCAGACTGACTGATCAATTCAACTGGAAAGTATTACTCCAAACTTGTGAATATGAATATTGTGAATATTCACAGACTGACTTTTCTACACACTCAGATGCCTAACCAAAACTAAAGCAGGCCAATACAGCAACCCTGTAATAAATCCTACATTAAAGGTCAGTTTTTGTTGAAACTGTTTTAAAGAGATGTTGATTCAACTTCATGGTCATTTTGGAGGCTGTTGTTTGTGGTGCTGTTGAACTGCATTGTGTTATAGGTATTGAGTATGAGGTATGAGTGCAGTTTTCTTTTGCGTATCTTAGTTTGAAAAGTAATATATCACTAAAGAAGTAGAAATGATAAAAAACATAGTAGCAAAAGAGGTGTTTGTGCATTAAAGCTGTGCAGCAATAAATGTGAATCTTCTACTGCACACAGACCAGAGAGTTGCATCGCAAAATCTTTTGTATGTCTTTAAAAATAAGTGAGGTCAGTAAGTTTGGTAAGGTACAGTTGTGACCATTTACACACTAAGTTAACACAGTTCAACTGTATTGATACCTAATGCAAAGCCGTAAATGTAGTCAGTATACATAGAGGGATGAATCTTACTCGATCAGACTATGTTCTGCTTTGATTATATTCCCAGAAACTGCTTCTACTGCTGTGCGACCGCGCGAACGCTCTAATTCACTGTGACAAAGAACGACCATCACGGTGTGGGGAGGGTTTGCAGTGGAGATGGCTTTGCTAGATGTGTGTTACTGAAAAGAAGATTACTGAGCCTTTTTTAAACTTGTTGTTTGAGGAGGTAGCTATGGCGTAGCCTACGGCGGCTACATGCAGGCTCTGTAGCGACGCCCAAAATCCTTAACGCACATTAAGGAATGTATTTGTGCCATCATCCACTCCTGTCTCG
Source organism: Enoplosus armatus (assembly GCF_043641665.1). Taxonomy (NCBI): domain Eukaryota; kingdom Metazoa; phylum Chordata; class Actinopteri; order Centrarchiformes; family Enoplosidae; genus Enoplosus; species Enoplosus armatus. The sequence continues at coordinate 3,153,798 of NC_092191.1, read as the reverse complement.
TGACTGACTGCAAAGCATGCTGCATCTCTTTTGTGGAGCGAGGGTTATATAATTTTGGATGGTGTGACTCAACTAATACGATAGCTCCCTTTATTCTGAAGCTCTATAGTCACTCAAAGGTCAGCACTGTCAGGATGGTTTGCGATTGGTCAATGGCAAGAATTTGTGTGACAAAGGTTCACTGAAATTGAACTCCAGGCAAAAGCTTGGTGTTGATTTACTACAGCAAATCCACTCACTGCTGCATTTCCATTGAAATCAGTTTATTTCAGTCTGAAATTCTGTGTGTGAACAAGCCCCTAGAGCAATTTTTCATCCAGTGGATAATTGCTCAGTACATGTTCCTGTTATGTTGTGAACCACTTTTTCCCGAAAAACCAAAACCTTTCATCCCTGTGCATTTCATATCTTCTTTTCTAAAGTCTGCTGTTAATAAAGATATATTTCTGCATTACTGCAGCAGACCGCACTCCAGTTTAATCCCTCAATATCAAGAGTGATGTATCCATCACCAAAACCAAACACACGCTCATTAACTATTTAAGCAGCCCAGTACATGCCTTTTAAGCAGATAAGAGTTCTTACGTGTTCCCAGTGTGGTGCTGCTGGTACGGATGTCGGCCCAGTTCTGCACAAAGTCTGGTCTGGTCTGGTTTGCCGGTTCGACTGCCACTGTGGTGGACCGGAACATGGGACCAGAACCTGGAGCACTGAGGAGAGGAGACGAGGAGAGGAAAAGAGGAGGGGAGTAAAGAATGAAAGGAAAGGAGAGGAGGAGAAGATGGGATGAATGGAAACAAATATAAAGGAAAGGAGGACGTAAAGGATGATGAGGATAGGAGGACACAAAAAGACAAGTGACGAGGAGAAGGAAAAAGGAGGGGGAAGAGAGGATAAAAGGGAACAAATGAGGAGGGGAAGAGAGGAATAATGAGGAGAAGATGAAAGGACAAAAGGAAAGAGGAGGGGAGAAGTGATGAGGAGTAAATAATGAAAGGAAAGGAGAGGACGGAAGGAAGGAAGAAAGGAGGACAAGAGGAAAGTTGGGATGAACGGAAACAAATATAAAGCAAAGGAGGAGGAGAAAGGATGATGAGGAGAGGAGGAAACAAGGAGACAAGTGATGAGTAAAGGAGGAGACGACAAAAGGATGAGTGGAAAGGAGAAAAGTAAAGGAGGAAGGGAAGAGGAGATGAGAGAACAAAAGGGAACAAATGAAAAGGGGAGGAGGGGAAAGGAAAGGAGGACAGGAATGAGGAGAGCAGAGGACAAATTGAGACGAGAGGATTCAACGTAAAGGAATAAAGAGAAGAGGAAAAGGGTGAAAGGAAGCAAGGAAGGAGAGGAAACAAGGAGACGAGCGGTGAGGAGGGCGAGAGGAGCTGAAATCCAGCTGAAAATCAATTTGGCCATGCTTTTCTTCCCCCTCCCTTTGTACCAGCAGCCAAACTGCATTGTTGCAAATCTGAAAATGGCAGTGACAGCCGATACTGATACACGACTTTCTGTACCGCGAGTGGGTTCAGCCGAGTAACGTGATTGGTCAGAAACACTTCATAGCCATGCTGATTATCCCCATTAAGCACAGCAAGATGCTTTTTATTGGTTGCTGTGCCAACGCTTGTTGTAACCAGGGAGCTAGTCACTGATCTCTCTCTTCTTCTGTGTTTTATTTTTACTCATGTTCAATACTGTGAAACAAACCTGTCAGCGAGTACATTAAGTGTTTTTAAATGCAGAGTTTGTAGGCCTACATTTGTCAACAAGTACACCTACATTAAAGTTATAACTTTCATGCATGGATTTAAAAGTCGAGGGTGTTTGATCGTGTCTTCGGGGACTATTTTCTGGCGGAGACCTACGTTCTTTCTTGCGTGGGCGTCCTCAGGTTGTGACTGGCAGCTCTGAGCTCAAATTCTGCATTCATGTGCTATCGTATATATTTTGAAAAAGAAAAGGCAAATTCTCTGTTTGGTCGCTCGCCAGATGAACTCATCATAAACATGTTTTTCAGCATGAAGCAGCCAAATCCACATCATCTGTTTCTAGACCTCTGTGTTTGTTTATCATTTGTCTTACAGGTTGTTGTTTTTTGAAGACAAACAGCACGTGAGCGCTGCACTGTTTGGCAGCCCACTCGAAAGTCCCAGATGTCGGAGCTTCCTACTAAGACATGAACTCACAGAGAGATATGAAGATTGTTTTGGCAACATAAGCAGCTGTAAAGTAACATGAACACAGCGTTAATGTTATTAGTTACACGTGTGCTTGCGTGGTGCATGGAGACGGAAAAAAAGCCCCCAGAAACACAACTTGTTTAGGGTCATCCTGAAAAGAAAGTTGTTTTTATACGACAAGTGTTGTCGTTTTGGACTGTTTCACAATTCTGATGAATAATAAAACCTGAACTGCCCACGTCAAGAGAAAAGAACAATCCAGACCACCACCACCACCAGTCTCACAGACGACACAGATCCAGCAGATACAAAGCAACCAGATGAGTGTAAGTCCTCTCTCCTTTTAGCTCTGTTTTGGGTCTCCACCACCTCTGGAGAATATAAAAAATAGCTCTTTAGCTGCTAAAAGCTCCGCTATGTTCACCAGCTAGTGTCTAACTGTGTCTGTCTGCTGTTTTCTGCTGAGCAGGTAGCATACAGTGGTTTTATCAGAGGTTATTTAGCTGAAAACAGCTGCCGGCTGCTGCTGGAAACAGGATTGATGAGAGCGATGAGAATAAGTCGCATAATCTCAGGTACAAAAAAACCAAAACAATGAGTTAAAAGATGCTAAAACGCTCCGTAAAGCTGAGGGGTCACTTTCACATAGTGCATTTAATCCACTTTTAATAGGTTTACTGAAACACTGAGCCTTTCGTCATTGTAATGAAAAGGAAAATATCATCTTCAACATTGTTCTCTGCAACTTGATAACATGCATTAACACAATTATTTACTTTAAATAGATTTTTAAACAATTACGTTTATATCAATCTCCACGAAATATCAATAAAGTGAGTAAATATAGCGTGTAGAAGTTAGCGTGTGGAGGTGCAGGTCGCTCACCACTCTCCTGTCCTCCTCTCTTCATGCTTGTGGAGCCTCCTCAGCGCTCTCTCCTCTCTCTTCTCCTCCCTGCGCCTCCTCTGCCTCCTGCAGGCCAACGCTCTGTAGAACTCCCTCTGTTTCAGCTCCTTGAGGCGCTGGAGGCCAAGCATAGGGATTATGATTAGTATTAGTAGTCGTAGTAGGAACAGTAGTAGTAGTAGTAGCAGTAATTGTATTGCTGTAAGTATTATTTTAAGAATTAAAACAGTAAAATGATTTGTTTGTCTAAATAAGTTGATCAAGCAGCATTTAGTTTCTGTGTGTGTGTGTGTGTGTGTGTGTGTGAGTTTGTCCGTCCGCTCTGCAATTCTTTATCTGCTCTGAGTGTGTGTGTGTGTGTGTGTGTGTGTGTGTGTGCGCTGGTCAGCTCTGTGTGCCTACTAAGTCAGCCAGTGTCAGCTTTAGTACAGTCCAGACCAGCTTAATTCACTTACTGAGCTCTGTCTGCAAGCTGTCTGCGAGCCAGAGATACTGATACTGTTTGTGTGTGTGTGTGTGTGTGTGTGTGTGTGTGTGTATCACAAATAATATTAATAATATACCGGTGGGTTCATATCACAGACAGACAGATGACAATAGACAGACAGGCAGCGAGGCGGGCAGAGAAAACGACAAATAGATAAACAGACCAAAATAGACGGACAGATAAAACACAGAGGGACAAAGAGAGACGGGCAGGAAGACAGATGAAACATGTGCTTTTTAAAAGCTCGCAGTGTAGCCTCAGCATTTCTTAGAAGGTGTACATACAGTGTGGGGGGGGGGTGGACAGGCAAAATGACAAGAAAACCTCACAATAGACTGCAATCCAGTGCAGAGACAACACAACCTGACAAATAGAGTTAAATCAACATTATAGGCGGGTTAAAAGATGAATTTGTTTACCGGACGTATAGATACAAATATAATTAGTCCATGTTGTTGTTTTCATGTTACTGTCGCATGTGTGCAGTATTTACTGTGGGGCCATGTTTTAATAAACAAATACCTAATGAGAGATTATTATAGTATCACTCCTAAGATCCGCAGATATTAAAGGATCATCGTTATCGGAGCAAAGACTTTGGACTTCTCTCCTTTTGACTTTGCTCTTCCAGTGAGACACATTTTGTTGTTAATACCTCTGGCAGAGGGTCTGGTGGTGCAACGGGTCCTTAAACCACCAGACATTTTACAGAACGCAGTGCAGACTGCGACAATAATAACACAATCAGCGAAATTGGCAAACAACCTAGATAAACATACTTTTAGATTACGTCTTTCACCTTCAGTTATCTCTAGAAAACCCTGTGTACACCTGATCTGAAGTTTATGTGCGGGAAACGGCGTCTGCATGGTTTTTGTGTGGACACACTGTTTATAAATGTAGCCGCTGGTGAAATGATTGAGTGAAATTGTTGAGGGGAAAACCCGCTCTACCATAACCTAATAAGAGAGGATCTCCAAACACAGTAAAAGCTAAATGTTTGGTGTTTCCAGCGGACAGAATGACACAAAGGACAGTCCTTTAGTATGAGGATGCTGACACTTGATACTTGATGAACAGTGGCTTCGAGGTTAAAGAGCCGAGGAGAGGGCTACGTCTAAAAAGGGCCACAGCTCCTACACAGATCATCTGATGTGAATGTAAACACTCTCGAAGTAAAGCAGAGAGTCGGCACTTTAAGCTCATTGTTTCCTTTCAGATCCTGAGTGCTGAATACAGAGCTAACACAACAAATAATGTGTCACCTTCCTACCCCTTACAGATCTCACTGTATAAATTATAGATTCAATTAGAAAAGCCTCTTTAAGCTGCATAATGTAGGATAAACTGTGCACGGCCATTTTTCTCAGTCTGACGCCGTCACACATTGAGAGCACATCAAGTGCCGGTGACATAGCCTCTCTCTGCAAAACCACTTCATTTCCAAAAGAAGATGGGACCGTGACTGACCATGAACCAAAAGACGGGCAGCTTAGCTCCGTGTGTGCAGGCTGGAGAATATTACTGCGAGAAAATCCATTTCCTGCAAGTGTTGCAGTCTCGAACAATATGCCCTAAATGCTCTGCATCCTCAAGTAAACCTAATAACTCTGACACACGGCTAACTGTGAAAAATATTATGCCTCTTTCATCGCTTGCAAGTGAACAAATGATAATTGCAGCAAATACATTCCTCCCAGCATCTATAATTTTGTAAGCACCCAAACAGCTGCAAGTTCTCAGAGTCGCCGTCCTCCACTCTCAACCGTGGAAGAACAATGTTTAATGTTTTTACATTAGACTGAAAAAAGAAACATGATGACAGAAATGAGAGGAACAATCAGCTAATATGTACTATTGATTTTAACCTATAATGATGCTACATAACTCTCATTCATATGTTTTATATTGACAGCAGTGTAGCAACATTTTTCTGAAGAGTTTTATAGATTTACTTATTTTAGGATTCAATTAAATCTACAAGCTCTACAAAGAGTTCCCTCAAGTACCAACATTCAGGAATGATCAAATGAGACTCCTCTGGCCTCTCGCATAAGACATATAAAATCAAATCAATTTGTTTTTGTAACATTTTGTTTTTAAATAAAATATTGAGCGAGACGTTAGAAAACATAAATTGCTTCTTAAGTAAATTTAGAGGTCGGTGATATGGATCAAATTCTCTAGTGTTTGTCATGATTTATGATGTATGTTATGATTTAAAATTGTGATAAATGTCCAGAAAATCAATTGAGAAATTGTTAATGGATATAATATTAAACAAAAAAGTCAAATTAAGTAGCTGACATTGATGCAAAAACCAAATAAAAGTCCAATATTATTATTGGGATGTAAACTTGGGATGTAAAGAGGAAGAGGAGAGGAGAGAAGAGAAGTATTTTTGAATATTTTTGACATAAATTGCAGTAATTGGAAGGTTTTAAAAGTACTTCAGTTGCCTCCATGAGCTGTTTATCAAAAGCAGGCCAAACTACAATAACTAACTTCCCGTTGTTGTTAGCATTAGCATGCAGCTAACATTTCAGCATCTTTGCAAAAACTCACATATTACTCAAAGTAATTGACAAAGTAGTGTTTTACAAAGCAATGCGTCAAGGCATGCTGTCAAATGCAACACTCAGCGTTGCTTGTTGGGTGTCATAAAATCAATCAATAGACGTTTGCAGTTCTGGTGGTCATTAGAGCTGATTTTGTTTTTGTTGAGTGATTTTGTCGACCACAGTTTGTGTAACAGAAACCAGATCAGAGTGCTCGTTGTGGCCCTGCGATGTAATAAATCCCTGACCTTGGTCTGGAGGGTTTAAGGTGTTGTGTGGATCAGGATCAACCAGACCTCTGGGTGTCTTGTCGAGGTGGTGTGACTCACCTGCTTGTGGTGGTGGTCGTAGGAGTTGATGTGGTTGTCGTACTGTTGGTGTCTCACGTACTGCTTATCGCACAGCTCGCAGTACAGACTGGCGTCCCCTTCCTCCTACAGAGAGGAAGAGATGGATGAACGGAAGAGAAGGAGACAGAAAGAAATTAGGGTCTCAATAGGAAATCTCGCTTCTTGTATTGAGCGTCTTTGTGGTGATCTTGAGAATCATTGTTCCATTAACAAGATACATGGCTCTTCGTTTCCCCCCAGAACTTTTTTAAAGAAGCAGATTTGTTTTAGCCCAGGTCGTATGTCCAAAAGTTTTGTTTTCTGCTGCAAAACCTCAAGCTGAGCAGAGTCTCCCTGATTAAGTAAAAAAGAAAAACAAACAAAGAGATAGCAGCCTGTCCAATTGTACTTTTTATATAGATGAAATGTTAATGCTTTTCTGTTCTGTAATGAGTTCTCATATCTAACAACTTCCCTATTCTGATAAAATGCATTTTGTAATATTGTTTTCCAGGCAAACCTGAACAACACATATGTATGTAATACATCATAAATCTTGAATGCAGCTTTTCAAGCCAAATAAATCTTCATTTTCAAACAGTCCTATTATTCTGAAAGTGTAATACATCCACATTTGAAGCTAATGAGAGACTTTGAGAGGCTGACAAATGGAGGTTGCCGGGGGACCAAAAGGATGTTTCCTTGTCAAAGGGTCCTCAAAAAGCTCTTGACAGCTGGGGTTGGTGGAGCGTAAACTTCCCCAAATACAGTAAAGATCAGGACAGAGCTGCTAACGTTACCCTGAAATCTGATAGCACCCAACCAGGCTTTGTTTCATTGTAACCCGGAAACCCTAAACTCATGCAGGTAACGATGGGCGTAACGCTCACTTACTGCCACACTGCACCGATAGTAAGCTAGTTAGCCGGGCATGCTAACGTGTGCTGATGAATGCACTGTTTAATCCAACCTCACACCTCTGCTCTTGTGCAAATGTAAATCATGACTTCAGACTCTTAAGAGTTGGTCGTAAAAACAAGATGAAAACAAAGTGTGTGTGCAAGAAAATCCCAGCGTGTCTGCGAAGGCAGTGGTGAGTTACGGTCGTAGCCAGTACGGGTTGTAAAATGTTTTTATGGGGAATGTATATTCATCAGAGTCAAGCTTTTAATTTGTTACCTGTCATATGGTGTGTGTGTGTGTGTGTGTGTGTGTGTGTGTGTTCTCATAGAGCTTGTCATGTGGAGTGATGCTGTCTCTATTGCTTCCGATGGCTAATGGGCCCTTCAATCACAACTATTGATCAGCAATCTGAGTGTCTGAGCGAACGCGCACACACACACACACACACACACACACACTCACACACGCACTCACAAACAAAGCAAACACACATTTCTGCAAATCCACAGACGTCCATAGCTTTTAATACAGCAGTGTATCTTAAGCCCGCACAGACATTCACAGAAGTGGTAATGCAGGACTTTACTTTTAGGCTTCTACACACACACACACACACACACACCATCTCCATTAATGGAAGATTGATTTATCTTTAAAAGTAGGGAACATTCAATCTGTGACACGACCTTCAGTGGAGGTCTGGCCGCTCTGTGTGTGTCTCCCTGCGTGTGTCACAGTTTGCATAAGTCGGAAATTTCCAACTTTTTGTCTCTAACATAAATCGCAGTGGAGAAGCTTCCTGAACTCTGCGGCCATCGGGAGACGAGGAGGGAGGGGAGGGCGAGACAGAAAGACAAACAGCGAGCGAGTCAGGCTGAAAATGTGACGGAGGACAGATGGAGACAAACAGAGAGACAGTGACAGAGGGAGAGGGGGAAACACACACACACAACCCTGTTTAATCCCTCACGGCCCCAGAGCAGCCGCCATCGTCGGCCATTACCGCAGGGATCTCCTCCTTCAGTCAGCATTAGCTCATCAGACAAGTGATTACTGCAGCTGCCATAATCCCATTAAGTAAGGAATTTATGTTACATTATTCTATTACAGAACGAAACATTACATTTGCATTATTTAATCAAAGACGGCATTGGTTTGCATTATGTCATTAAAGATGTCGTTGGGTTGCATTAGCCCACTGAAGATGGGTTTTGATGTCCATTAAACATGGCTTGCTGGATAGCTTGGAAATTGATGCTCAGTAAACTCAAATTAAAACACATTACAGTTTGGAAGCAACGCAGCAAAACAGAGGATGTATTGTCTTGTTGCCATGTCAAAATATCATTCCAGTTTTGTTTGTTTTTTTAAACTTTCGCTGAGGGAGAGTTTTCTTGGAGAGTTTAGGAAATTGCCTGACCCGTAGTGAGAATGAATTTTTCAAAAAAGACCCCACAGGACAAACTCTCAGATGCCTGGTTGTGAGGCAAAAAAAGAAAAACAACCTCCCAAAGCCAGACTACATCTTTCAAGCTCAGTTTTTACCACAGGATTTTAGTCTGAAAAACAACCGCTGAGAAGGAACTGATGAACTGATTTAAACTACAGCTGTTAATCTGTGTGTGATATAAGGCCCGACTCTGGTGACTGCATCGCCAACTTCTGTTTCAAATGAATTATCGTTAAGGTAGTTTTTTTCAAGCAAAACTGCCATCATGTACTGGTTCCAGTTGTTCAGGAGGGAGGATCTGTTGGTTTTTAATCTCTCTTATATTGTTGTAAATTTAATACTGTTTTTTGGACAAAACAAGCAAATTAAAGATGGTGCAGGGAACTTTTATAGATTTAATAGACTCCCTGGAAGAATAGATCCTGTATCTCAACAGGACCTTCCTGGCTGAATAAAGGAGAAATAAAAATAAAATAGACTAGATGATGTAATGTCAATATAATTGTTAGTTGCAGCTCTAATATATCTAGAAATAAGGACAAATTGAGCATGTTTAACACTGGAAAAGTGACAAAGTGAAGTAAAAACCAGAATAACAAATATGGTTGATTTTTGAGTATTGTTGTTGTTGATGCACAATATTCTCCCACATTGTTCTGCACAAAGGAAATGGATGAGCTGCTCAAAGCTGGAAATAAATAGAATAAATTGTGGGTGGTGGTTGAAGCGGCTCCAGAAATATCTTGGAAAACAAAGAAATAAGAATTAAATGTAAAGAAATACAATTTTCTTTGTGTTTGTGAAGTTTAATCAGCAGAGTTTGACTGAAATAACTGCTCAAACGGCAGACTAATATGTTTAGTATGTGCTCTATGTCTGTATAGAATTAGTCTGTAGTATGGATTTTGGGACACGTTGCTAGTTGTTGGACGAGCTGCCACATTTAGCTTCGGTTTGAAAGTCAAACGTGACAGATGACAGCCCTGCGAGTGGTGTGTTGGTGCAGGTTTAGAGAGCATTAGTTTCAATGTTTGAATAAGAAAATGACTGTCAATCATGAGCTGTAAAGCTGACTCCACATGACATTTGTTCCAAGCAAATCCCTTTTAGCCTGAATACAATGAAGAAAAGTCGAGAATGATGGAAAGCGGGTAAAAATAACTGTAAACTATACGTTGAAACAATTTACTAGTTACAAAAACACACCGGCAACCAGTTCTCTAAACCAGTGGGTCCCAACCTTTGTCTTACTGGACCACTGTGTTACCATTGTAGATACACAAAAAGTAGCCTGCTTCTTTTAAAATATCTTAAAACGATAACAGCTCACAACAATTCACTGTAAAATGAATCTTAATCGTGAACGTAATACCTGCAGGAAGTTGATAGTTGATAGACTGTTTGCTGTGGATATTGTGACGTACCAGATGATTTTTCCTGACATTTTTAGAAACACAATTCTAAATCCGTCTTATGATTTTCTTTGAATGTCACTATCATACATATGTTTTAATCGTCCAAGTAGCCTGGCTTTATAATAAATACATATATAAACTTGTAAAATAACCCTTCAATTTAGTTGTCTTCTTCCCAGAAATAAATTAAATGCATGTAATATTATATTTTATATATATAAAAATTCATACACCCTTAAAATCAAGAGGATTCACAACGAAAAACGCCAAAGTTAAACACAAACCTGACGTTCCTTCGGCTTAATAAACGCCTCTGAGTGTGCAAACTGTTCCATTACACACAACATGAGCATCCCATTGAAGTCGTGTTTCTGTCCAGTCCAAGTTAAGTATTCATGCTCCTTTTAGCGGGAAGATGTTCCACTTTCCTCACCAGCAACTTGTTTACTTCGGGCCTCTGTGGTTTGATGCAGGCGGTTAGCGTTCACTCGGCTTGTCTGATTGAGTTCAGCTGGAAAACCGAGACAGTGATCTAAAAGAGGCTAAAATGAGCTCCGAGCTGCAGAGTTGATTCTTAACACCCAATTAGCAGAAGTGAGAGTTTCATTTTTACTTTGCGTTTTATAGTTTTACTCCACACAGAAGAAAAAAACTATGATAAAAGGGGGAAAAAAGGCATCAAATAATCAACATTTTAGTATGTCTCGCTCAGCTCAATATCTTGAAATGTATTACTTTTGCTGAAACAAAGCTGTCGGCTGTAACTAATTTGATTTTCGATGTCTTCTAACTGCCGTGATAAGTCTGAAGTGTGAAGACTTGTGAAGTGAAGCTCCTCTGCAGCTTTTTCTTTTTTTTCCAGCCTCGCACGCCGAGCAGCTCCTGTAAATGACTTTCTTACTGACAGATCTCTCTTCCTCCGTCACCCTCAGGGTTATGTTCTTTCTCCGAGCTTGTACTTTCTTAACACTAATGACGAACTGCAGCCAGTATGTAGATAGACGTTTTTATCAAGTTTGCGGGGGGGGGGCAAGTTAGGTCATTTTTAATCTTTTGCAAAAGAGAGAAAATAGACGCGGCTTTATGTTGATCACTTTGTGCCTCCATGGTGTGGCAGATTCGTCACTGCGCTGCTTTAAAAACTAAAGGCAAGGTCACAACCTCTTCAGAAACCTACTGTGATAAAAGGCAACAAAATTGAATGAGTGGAGAACTGTAAATATCTGCTGTTTGATTGCAAACTGTGTGTCAAGAAAAACACAACCAGACACGCAGACTGCCAGTGAGGTCACTAAAGTGCAGCAGGAAAAACTGACTCAACCCCTGAGAAGCTTAGGAGAGCAAAGCTGATGCTGCTGCTGACCGCCCAGGTCAGCCCCTTCAAGGGCGGCGTGAGCCCCCTGGGTAACATCTCAGTGCCAAAATTTCAGTAAAAAATAAAAGTAAAATAAACAATGGATTATTTTAATTCCAGTGGAGCGGCATTGCTTAATTTGTAGACAAAGTGATGACGCTTTTTATCTGCGCAAGAACGTCGTATCTTCCACTGATACTCAATGTTTTAGGGGACTATGTGGAGCTATTGACTCTGGAGCTATTGTTTTTTTTTGTCTGTATATTACTACTGTTGTAATTTTCAGTGTGTTTTATTGTTTTGGTTCAATTGTTTTTATTATTGTATGTTTTTCATAATAGAAACAAACAAAAAAACTCCCTTCTGGGACAATAAAGGTTTAAATTAAAAGGGAAATCAAGTGAAATGAAATGAGTGTGTGTATTGTATGCATATGTTTGTGTGCACACACTGATATATGCACTGTGTGTGTGTGTGTGTGTGTGTGTGTGTAGTTGTGTTTAGTGCCCAACATCCACCATACAATCAGAATAAGTGCATTCTTCTAATTGAAAGGAAAAGAAAACAAGTAGTTGACCTTCCCACCTCCACCCTCTTACATTTTACCAAATGCACCACTCAGCTCTGATAAAAGGAACTATTATATTATATTGTATTATATTATATTATGTTATATTATATTAGTGGGCTGTTCTGGTCTTCTGGAGGGAAATAAGAGTTTATTAATTTGTTGTGAAGACATCCAGACTTCCACATTATAGCAGACCAGCGAACAGAGGGACAACTGTTTAGAAACTAACAGACTCAAACCTGAAACCTACAGCAGCTTTCTTTGCCCAAAGTAGACGTAAACATCTTCATTCCTTTAATTTCCTCTGTGAGGGTTAAATCGATTAGTACTTTACGAGGTCTGTTAGTTGGGCAAATGCACCGTCTCTTGTTCATTTACTGGAAATTGGATGTAGGTCAAGAGCAGAACGACCCGTCCTTCCTCAGATAAACAGACTCACTTACATGAATACAGCTGGAAACAGAAGTGAGCTGTCATAGAAACTAAGTTTGTTAAAATGAGGCGAGCAGATCACAAAGACATAAGATAACAAAGATAATACTGCCACTGACGTACAGGAAAATGTTTGGTAGTTTGTAAAATACTAATTTAAGGGAACGATTCATCAAAAAATGTCCCCCCAACACCTGAACTCCAGATTAAAACACTGATATTTCTAATCTCTCCTTTAAGACTAAACATAATGTCAAAATCCTGGCAACCCAGCTAGCCACTCTTGTGTTTGTGTCCACGGTTACTTTAATGACCGATAGTCGAAAAATGTAATTACTTTTGCCAATGAGAGCTTTATAACAAACATGGTGAATAATTGAAATCACATTTAGATATGCATGTGAACGATGAGCAGGGCAAAGTAAAGCAGCTTTTCAACCTTATTTTATGTATTAGTCACCAGCCTATCATAATGTTGTTCATCACTATAGGTTAATAGGTTAGTTAAGGTAGTTTACCATATACGTATCCTCACATCAGCTGATGGTGAAAGAGCTGCTCGGAGAGTCTTTGCCTCTGGGGAGCGCTCTCCTGCTCACTCAGCTGCTGGAGCTTTTCAGTTAGCCAAAACAACTTTCCAGTTTGAACGCGCAGGGGACCTCCTGGATCACTTCACATTTATAAAATGTTGTCTGAGTCAAAGCATGTTGGTGGAGCCAGAGTTGTGTGCTGAGGGACTTCAACAAAGAGAGGCAGACGCTCCCCGGCAGCAGCAGCAGCAGCAGCAGCAGCTCTAGCTGGGACTATAAAGGCTGAGCCTCCCTGAGCCGACTGGATGTATCTGTGCTCCAGCTGCCCTGCGTGCTGCACTGAGGTTTTCTCTGGACCATCTTTTCCTTGTTGTTGAATCTTGTTGCTTGCACCAGCACTGAATGAGTGTGTGCGACAGCGTGGTGCCGAAATTTGTATCAAAGGCAAACTGAGAGAAACAACCAAAGCAGACAGAAGAGAGCAAGAGCTCTTTTATTAGCATCAAATAACGAACTGTGTCTGACGCTACACAGTGACGATTAACTTGGCTGAAAAGGGAGTTTTTATTGTAAATCCACAGCACTTCAATAACTGCGTTTCATTGTGAAGCAGGTATCTACACATTAAACACTGAAATGTTGTTGAAACAATGGTCATAAGTAAGATGGTCATTTTAAAACTTAATCCACAATTGAATCCAGTTTTAACTGAGATTTTTCTTTTATCTTGCAAATCAACAAAATCATGGATGCATTATGTTTGGACATGGCCAGGAGTGCAAAAATATGTTATTTGCTGTGGTTCTGACTGCTGTATGTGGCTAGCATAGCTTAGCATGACCATAACCACACAGCTAAATGTGGGGAAATTCATTTGCTTGCCTCTTTCCATTCCACGGTTGTTGTGTATTGTTGCAAATGCGATATTTATTGTGCTTCCTGCAGCTGAAGACGAAAGGCTTACGATGGTCTGAGGGTTTGCCACATTCACCGTCATATCAGACCCTGAACACCTGCAGCCGAGAGGGAAAACATCACGTCGGCCTCGTAGCTGTAATAACAACTAGTGAATACAGGGAATTTCAAACGGCTACCTGATCTCCCTGTTGACGGAAAAAACTGCAGAAGTGCCAACACGAAAGTGCCAAAATGGCTGCAAAGCCTCCATCGTCAGCAGATGAATGTAAATAAAATCATATACTACACTACAACAATTGAAACTGAGATATACGGATGACCTCACAGTTTGTTTACATGTGATTTAGTAAAAATAAGCTGCGTTTCTTTATGTCTGGTGTGATATGGATTCAGCAACATGGGAATGCTCCTAAGTCATAGCTGGGGTGTGTTTTTGTTCTTCTCATCGTGCCGACAAAGTGTGAATGCAGCATACTGTATGCACTGTGGGGCAGGGTCTCTGAAGAGGAGGGCTCAACTGGACACATGTTTTGATCCAGCATTATTTGTCCCACAATGAGTTGAAGTCCAGCAGTAAAGGTGCAGAATTGGAGCTCAGTAAGACATTAAAAAAAGGCTTTTTGAGGGTGACAACTTCTTCAGACCCACGCCGGATGCAGAGCCTCAAACACAAGGCAAGGTGTTGTGTGTGAATGTGGGTGAAGCCTAAAGACGTGAGAGATCAAACAAATGGCATTGCCTCTGCCGTAATATCCGTACTGTAGAATTTTATGCATATTTAAAGTTGTGTAAAGAGGGCGAGGGTGAGTAACGTTTGGCTGTGCTGCAAACAAATTGAAACTGATGGTCCTGACTATCTTTGACAATAGCACATCCAGAAGAACAGCTTATATGATGCGGATGACAAATTTTGAGTTTTAAAAGTACAAATTGAATATAAAGAGCCAAATATGCTTTTGCTAGAGGTGGTTTTGCAAATCAGTTTTTTACCCTCCTTGATGAGTCAAACTTTGCAGACTTTTCAGGCTATTTTGGAAGAAGTACTCAGACCTTTTACTTGAGTAAAAATACATACGTATTAATTAAAAGTGCCACTTTATTATTGCAGCTGGTAAAGGTAGTGCAAATCTTTTACTATATATACTGCCAAGGATCAATAAAGTTTTATCTCTATCCATAATAACGTATCATCATTTATTTGTTGATTATATTTTGTATAATTAATCAGAATCTGCAAAGTAACTAGTGGCTAAAGGTATCAAATGAATGTAGTGGAGTAAAAAGTACAATATTCATTCATTTAAAATGGAAATACTTTAATTAAAGTACCTCAAAATTGTAATTAAATAAATGAACTTAGTTTCCGCCACTGCTGTTTTCCTACACTGGTTCAGTCCAATGTGTCGTCCCTTCTGTGCCTGGTGAATTAGAACAAGCTAACCTAGTTATCTTGATGGGACATTACGTCATTTAGAGCTTTGATTGACCTCCGTCAGGAACCAGGTAATTGCTCCAACATCAACAGGTCTGTTCATTAACAGACAGCAACACCCCGGCAACCGTTCATGTGGCGATTTGCAGGTCAAAAAGCATCTAGCTTATAACTGGGCTAAATTTGGTTGAGAAGTGAATGTGAATCAGGCCCTAATATGGTCAATTAAATACTATTAAAACAACAAATGTACGTAATCTATGTGTATACG
The DNA here is from genome assembly GCF_043641665.1 of Enoplosus armatus. NCBI lineage: Eukaryota > Metazoa > Chordata > Actinopteri > Centrarchiformes > Enoplosidae > Enoplosus > Enoplosus armatus. The sequence continues at coordinate 3,138,065 of NC_092191.1, read as the reverse complement.
TAGCTATTATGATTCAATCAATAAAGTATTTCTGATTCTGATTCTGATCTGGACGTGTGATGAGCTTTTACTTTTCATATTTAGTTTGAAGACGACTCAATTTTGACCAGCAGATGATCAAATCAGTGTTTACTTGTTTCTCTTCAGTCATCATACAGCCTCTACAGCTTGAAGTGTAAATAATGAAACAATACAAGGGAGGCTAACTGTGACGACACATTTGTATGCAGCAAATAGCTCAACCGTGCTTATTTTTCAGGTCAGGTCAAATTGTACTAGTCGGTTCGTCTTTCTTTGTTCTGACAAACACATTTATACTTAATGGGCAATTCAGAGTTTCCTTTTCACCTGACATGAACTCTGTGGGTGCTCTGGTTTCTGGGAAGAAGATGTAAACGTAAACATAAATCAGAGACTCCAGGTTTGAACCCAGGACCTTTTTGTTGCTGAGGTGATTTGTGTTAGTTCACCAGTTAATGCTGGAATCAGACGACACAATATTTTTTCCTCTCTTGATGGTCACCGTGTCAGTTTGAATTATCATAGAGGAAAGAAATTCCTGACATGACTCTGCGGAGACGTGGCGGACTAAGTGTTGGACCCTGAGCGATTGCTTAACATAATGGATAACGTGCCAGGGACCGAATTCACTCTTCAACCTGATATCAATCCCGTTTTCCTCCCATCATTTTTACAGTTGTGCAGGAAAGAGCGCTCTCTGCTCCAACTGTTGAACCACGGACATGGCATGTTACGTGGACCTTAACTATTAAACAGGTTCATATTTATCCAGTAAGTTTCCCAAAAAGATCAAAAGAACTTGGTACTAATATTTTTAAAGCATGTATAACAGATACTATATAAATGCAGTCCATTTACACATCGACTGGTACACTCAATGAATTGCCAGCATGACCCAGAGAGTCTGTGAGTCAGTGCACATCAGGTCAGCTGAACACGCAAAAATGAGAAATGAGTCTATAGGAAGGCATCTATGATGAGGAAAAGGTTTCCAATAATAAATGAGCAATGACTGAATATTTACATGGTTTTAAATCAGCAGTTCTTGCAAGAAACTTTCTTTTCCCTGTGATTATTACCACATTACGAAGTTCTTATTAAGGACTGGTAAAATAAAGCAATACTTCACTCTTTTACCCTACGCTGTGTCACGGGGGTAATGTGGGTCTGCGATGGGACTTTTACACCTGCGTGGAAGTCAAGACGAGGAAAAGTAATTATTTGAAAACAGAAATACGTAAGCCAAATAAACAGAGACAACAGATAGTAAGGCCTTTGTAAACCTGAGGTCTCAGCATCTGGTGAAGTGACGCTTCAGAGTCCAGCAGATACGCTTCAAATCGTACTTATTTACATTTTTACCATCACATTGTTACAAACAGTAGCGACCATTCTTCGGCGTTGTGCTTTCATTTGGTGAATTTGCTTTTGAGATTTCTGGCTGAGATCTCCATGAAACATCCTTTCTCCTTGGCTGGTCAGCCGTGCAGCAGCCAGTGAATTCACAATTTCTAGCCGCCAATTTGATTTTGTGCCTGCCAAATAATTTTTTGGATCACAAAAGTCGGATCGAAACACAGGTGGGCTACCTTCCAGAGCGGCGAGTAGACCTGACAGACTTCAAAGCCAAAGTGAGAATGAGCGCACACACACACACACACACACACACACACACACACACACACGCATGCATGTGTGCAGCCTGCCACCCACACACACATATACACACTCAGAAACTCTGTCTGTGTCTTGATGGCGAATATTTCATGGCTCATTTGTCTGAGTGTCTGAACAACAGAAAGCGAGAGAGACAGAGAGATAAAAACTAATGATAGAGAGAGGATGAATAATAGAAAGAAAAGATGAGAGGGAGCGGGAATAATAAAAAAGAGAGGATGAGACTGTAGAGGGAGAATGGGTGTTGAAGTAATGATGCAGGGATAACATCCTCCTTATTGTCTCTGCATCTCCCTCTGTCTCCCATCTTTGTCTTGTTCTCCTTCTGTCTCTTCTGGTTGCCTCTCCATATCTCCGTCTTTCTTTGTCTGTCTCTCATCTTTCAAGTCATTTCATCATCAGCCACGCAGCGGAGACAAGGCCAAGTCTAAATCACTCCAAGACATTTTTTTTCACTTGAACCAAGACCGCAAAGGACCTCTTTCTGGTTCACTACCATGGATGGATTACTGAATGGCTGTTCCAAAGATGTCACTGATGCAAAACGGCCACAAAAGAGGCAAAACAGCCAAAACGACTACATAGAGATGCAAAACGACTACAGAGAGACGCAAAAAGGCCACAAACACATGCAGAGATGCAAAACAACATCATAGAGATGCAAAACGACTACAAAGAGAGGCAAAATGGCCGCAAAGAGACACAAAACAACTACAGAGAGACGCAAAAAGGCCACAAACACATGCAGAGATGCAAAACAACATCATAGAGATGGAAAACGACTACAAAGAGAAGCAAAATGGCCACAAAGAGACGCAAAACGACTTCAAAGAGATGCAAAACAGCCACAAAAAGGTGAAAAACAACTACAGAGAAACACTGAGACCACAAAGAGATGTAAAACAGCTACAAAGATTCAAAATGGCCACAAAGAGACAAAAAACGGACGTAAAAGAGACACAAAACGGACGTAAAAGAGACACAAAACGACTACAAAGAGAAGCAAAATGGCCACAAAAAGGTGAAAAACGACCACAGAGACCATATAGAGATGTAAAACAGCCACAAAATGGCCACAAAGAGACAAAAAACGACTACAAGGAGACACAAAACATCCACAAAGAGATGCAAAACCACTACAGAGACAAAACATCCAGAGAAGCTGGAGTCTGATTCTTAACAGCAGGGTTTAATCTTACACCTTCGATTAACATGCAGCTCATTTTCAGGTAGATCCCAGACAGGAATTACCACCACATTTCTGTTACACCTACCATTTAATAATGAACCACAAATAGATCACAGCAATATGCACATAGGTGTTCCCCCGCCAGGCACCTCTCTCTCACAGCTAATTTAAAACGGTTGGATTCGTGTGTTTGAAACGTCGACTTGCCGTCTCCAGGGAGGTCCTTAGGCTGCACGTTACATTTCTTTAACTTTTCAAACTAGCCTTAATTAACACCCCACAGGCATCAGCTGCGTCTCTTTATCAGACGCCTCTTATTGAAACAGCGACCAAATGTGTACATTTTATAATTCTGTTAGTTTGAATTATTTAATCGCAAATAAGAAAATACAAAAGAAAATCCGGCGGAGGTTCAGTGGAAGAGGAAATGCGTTGCGTGTCTGAAGAACAAGTTCCTTTGATAGGAATGTGACATCCCCGAATCATGACTCCTTTCTTCTCAGTCTCTCCCTCTGACCCTCCCCTTTCCTCCTCCTCCTCCTCCTCCTCCTCCTCTGCTCTCTCATTATGTGCTGCTTTAATTAGCCCGTCTGATATGGCCACCGGACTTCAGAGAGACAGCAAGAGAGGAAGATAGAGAGATAGAGACAGGGGTGGAGGAGGGAAAGATGGAGAGATAAAGGAGGAAGTAAAGAGGGTTTTTGAAGTCGACAGTGTACTTTGTGGGTTAATTACACAGGCTTTTCCTCCCACTCTCTTTTTTTATTTTGTGAAATTAAAGTATATGTGGATGGACGGGTGTTGGACTGAAATGTTCTTGAAATAAAATTATCTCTAAGATGAAGAGATAAATTGTGCATATGATATTGTTGCAGATTGACTGCTGAAATACTCAGAAACGGACATCATTTAATTTTAAGCATTGCATTTGCACCGTTTTGTTTACTTTGCCATCTTTTGAATATCAATTACATTATTTATGTTAGTAGATTGATCGTGAAGCTATTTAATATTTTAGCTTTTCCCTCACTAATAAGAATAAAAGCCTTTAGGAGATATTGGCAAAATGTAACTTTCTGCATTAAAACAAACAATTAGTTGATTAATCAATAAGTTGACCAACAGAAAATTACAATTTTTATAATCAACTAATCAATTTCAGCTATTTTTCAAGCAAAAATATCAAACATTATCTGAATTTGTTGCTTTTTTTTGTTTATTTTCTGTTAGTAAACAGAATATTTTGGGTTTTTGACTGTTGGTCAGACAAAACAAGGAATACAATTAATGAAAATAACCATTGCAGCTCTGATAAAAATAGTTTAATAAATAGTGTCTATCTTTGGTCTGAAAACACTTGTATCAGCCTTCTGACACCATATGTATTAAACTCCATTGTGTATGTGTTGTTGTTGTTGTTGTTGTGCCTCAGCATGCTCCCACACGAGGCCGGATACCGGCCAGATTGCAAAGTTGTGTTTAATGCCAGCTACTTCTTAATGGTGATTTCTGTTCTCAGCGTGAACTCTTATTATATGGAAGACACGCTCGTTCCTCCATCCATTCAGATGAAGCTCAGATAAAGAAAACAAAAGTAATTATTGGGCACTTAGCCATGTGTATTATTATGGCTTATTTGTAAAAGTTTAGGTCCTTTTTCATCCTGCAGTCACTGATTCTTGCATGAAGACTTCCAATCACTGCCAATTGTGTTTTTCTGCTCTTTTCTGATCATCTCCTTTATCCTGTTAGCATATTATACTGCAGGTGCTGTTTGCTTTAGTATTTAGTATTTACTTTTCGTCCGCTGTACTGTGGTCCTTGTCATTCTGTGCTGGGACCCCCGTACGAGTTGATAGAGCAGCTAGAAAGACATGATCCCTAACTGGGTTCCCACCAAGCACCAATCTCCGGGTGTGAAAAGTGAAGCCAATGCGGAGGTGCCTTAAACCTGCATTCTTTCTAATGGCCAGCAGGGGGCAACTCTACTGGTTACAAAAAGAAATCCAATTGTATAGAAGTCTATGAGAACATGACCCTATTTCTCACTTGATTTATTACCTCAGTAAACATTTTCCTACTGAGTTTATATTCTCAATTGCTAGTTTCAAGTGTCCTTCAATACAGCATGATGTTCATTTTGTAAATGATGGTCCCATTTAGAGTAAAAATAGACGATGAACCGGTATGCTTTAGGGCGGGGCTACCTTGTGATTGACAAGGAGTCGGCTGTTGTTGTTTTTTTCCGGTAAGCACATTTACAAGCTAACTTTGTTAGCAGCTTGCCGGTATTGTCTTCGGGTTCTCAGATCCCACCCTCTCGTCCAAATACAGTCACTTCTGGTTCAAAAAAATAAATAAAATACGACGACCAAAATGCCAAACTCGAGGCTTTAAAACGGTAGCCCACAAACCAACGGGTGACGTCACGGTGGCCACGTCCACTTCTTTTATACAGTCAATGCTTCCTACATATGAAAACAGTCAATAGACCTCTGGTTCTAAACCTTTTGGGCTTGTTAGTCTTTAAAGCAATACGTATTTGCAGCTCAACAAAAGTGCACCACAGAAGACCTCATGTAACAGTTTTCACAGGCTGACTAGTATTACCTGTGACACAGAGTGAGTTCCTTCTTTAGAAGTTGTGTTATTGAGATTCATTTTCAAAAGACTTTGATGCACTGTTGCAAACAAGTCCATCTCTAATGATGGTGAACTTCTCATGAATCTGGCCCTTTAAGAAGTCCCACCAAATCTGCCACAATGAGATGAAAATGAGACGAAAACGAGACGGGCATATTGACATTAATATTGCATCACTTTCAAGAGTGTTTGCCATGATGTTTCGTGAACATGACCCACATTCTAGCCAAACAGACTAATCCTATGAATAAACATTGTTCAAATTAGACAAGACACACACACACACACACACACACACACACTGAGTGTTTACAGGGAAGCCCTCATCGCGAAGGCTTCAATGCATCTTTCACGATTATGGCAGTTATTTCATGTTAGACTGCGACTTTATTGCTCACGCTGGATGAAAGCAGGAGGCGGTTGTGTTGTTTTTAATGGAGAGAGAGGCTGAGCATCACCTTTCCATCTCTAAATAAATGAGAGGCGAATCGGCTCCAAAATGAGCCGGTGGGGCTGCTGTTCGCCCTCCACCTCCACTTTACAGTCGACATTAAAGGCTTTTATCCTGCAGACTACAGAACCTGGAAATCATAGAGAGACACCGTGATTGAAGATGTAGATTAAAATCCATTTGAGTAAAATGTTGTCAGTATTGTTGTCTTCAAAAAATGTTTCAAGTGTGGCGGGAGAGGACCTTGGCACACCATGGGAACACCGGTGCCGAGTGGATGTACCATTTGCATGCATGTTAGTAAATGTGTGTGTGTGTGATGTAGCAGGGAAGTATCTGCAGCCAGAGGGCCAGATGGAGACAAATGGATGATCTTTCAAGACAACAGCCCTCCAATTAACACACAGACACTCTCACAAATCACACTCACGTACCCCAAATCCACACACTCAAACAGACACACACACACACTCTCACACATTATATATACACACACACTTACAGTACAATACATATATAAAGATACATACACACACAACTGAGTATGACAGGGCCGAATCATGTCTGAATAGTTTTGCCTCATTTTCTAATAAATAAATTTGGTCCCTCGCAGTGTTTCCTATTAATTCATAATGAACCGAAACATTTTTACACTTCTCATAATAACATAAAAGATGTTTCAGCAAAGCATCTCTCACTCCAAGTAAGTCTTTTCTGGCCTCTCCATACATCAGGTTCTCTGGGCGATTCAGAAATAAATAAACTGCATTACCCAGGGGGCACTACGTGGCGCTCACCTGTTCAAATGTTCAGATCTCTTAAGCTTGTGTTAACCACAGACCTTATTTCAGGCGTCTAACCAAAAACCCATTCAGAAAACCCATTGACTTTGAGATAGGATGGATAAGAAATGTTAGCTCTGTGCCACGTGATATAAAAATACAAAGAAATTGATTGTTTTTGGCATATATTATTAGACAGGTGCACAATATGATCAGAGATGTGACATAAAGGGTTAAAAGGGAATTTTTCATTTCATCGCGGTTTGAGGTGATTTTGTGTCACCATTCATATCTATACAACCATTGTGTTTATGATTATGTTGTTTACAAGAGCACAAAGTTCTTCATCTTTCCTTTTGTTTTGTTTTTTTTGCTGCCTTAACCTTCATACCGTTACCTCAGTTTAGTCACCACATGTAGGTTTTGTAGAAAATATCAGCCAGACAACTTAAGTGGTGAACGTTTGGCAAATATGTTAAAATATCGATGTTCTGTCTGATCTGTCAAAATAATCCAATCAATATTTCCCCTAAAACATATTTTAGTAATGCAAAATAATTGCATACAGTATCTGTAAATGACAGGAAGGTTAAAATAAGGACAGACAGCACACATGCATTCAGAAACAGCTTCACCATATGGCGGCCTGACATCTTAACTGTACCATCTCATAGCTCTGCGATTCGAGCAGTCTAATGTGAGGAATAAGCTGCTGATGAACTGCCCATCATGTCAGGACTCGGCCGTGGTGGTATGGATTTCTTGGAACCTGCAGCGTGACCAGGAATAACGATTTTGGATCGCGGCTTCAAGCGCAGGATCTGGCCAGGTTAGTGCTGCTTGTAGTTACACGGCCCCCATCCTTAACCTCCAACCGCTCCACCCCACCTCGCCTCCGCCGCTGCTCCTGTTTCCTCCTCCCCGGGCGCGCAGAGCCGACGTCCGCCTGAACCGCCCGAGCAAAGATAGCGTGACCAGGAAGAGGCTTAGTCTCACTTACTACCCCTGCCCTTTCCCGGCACATTTAATAAAGTGACTTTTTGTTGAACCTGAACTCTCCCTCATTGCATTCAGGGAGTTGAGTTTACCTCCAGCGATACACACTTATATAGACGTGTACACACACATACAGTACACACACATGGACACGCACACACACACACACACACACATTCTCGGGGCAGATACACCAATCAGCCTATGACTCTGTATCAGAGTCAGACACACATCCACAGGCTTAGTTAGGATTAGACCACACACACACACACACACACACACACACACACACGCACACAAACAGATGCTCGCCTTATACACACATTCTCCGTCATACTGCCTCTCTCACACACACACACACACACCTACAGAGGCACAGTGTTTCTCATTATCATGCATAGTGGTAGTGGTTGCATTGATTTCCACTCTGTCTTAAACTTAGCCCACACAGAACGTGTGTGTGTGTGTGTGTGTGCGTGTGCGTGTGTGTGTGTGTGTGTGTGTGTGTGTGTGTGTGGTCAGCTTGGCAGAGCTTCTCCAGGCTGAGTGAAGATTATGGCTCAGAGATTTTTCACTTCTCCTCTTTTTTCTCCCTCCCTCCCTCCCTCCCTGCTCTTACACTCTTTCCCTCTATTATAACCCCCCCACCCACCCACCCACCCACCACCACCACCTCTCTCTTACTCCCTCTCCCTCTCCTCCTGTCTCTTTATTGCTGTTCACTCCATCAATCTCTGTCTTTCCTCCAGAAAGAAAAAAAAAGAAAAGTGCCGTTAAGGAATTTTTAAGAGGCAACTAGAGGGAATGGGAGGAAGAGATGGAAATAAAGAGATAGAGGGGGATCGAGACGAATAGATAGAGAGGCCGGGGAGGAGCACGGAGAGGGAAACACATGGGAGGAGGCATGGAGGAAGACAGGGGGATGAAAGAAAGAAAAAGCAGGTGGGTAAATAATGAACAGACTGAGGGAAGGAAAGATAGATTGAAGAGGTTTCGGCTGAGATCGGAAATTATTTTGCAAATCGTGAAGCGGTGACAAAAATCCACTGGAAAGGATTGATGAATGAAGCTGCGGAAAGCGCCTCGTCGCCTCGCCTCACTACGGCGCTTTCAATATCTGACGTCCAGCTTCTCAGACGTCAAGCTAATGCAGCTGGAAGACCGAGTCGCTCTCCCACAGTCAGGGAGGTTGTTCGGCCGAGATCTCTCAGGCATTATAGCTATATTATGGGATGTCTTAACTGCTGGCATTGCTCCATTCTAATTAACTACCTCACAGCGTATATCTGGCTCCTCAGACATTTAGTTAATGTTTGCAGCAAGGCATGAGCAAGCCAATACTGCAATTAAAAAGGTTTACTAACTTCTTGCAGGAGGTACCTGCAACATAATTACTTAAAGCCTAAACCCATAATGGCAAGACACATTTCTTTTTTTTTTCTTCCACAGATTTTGGTAATGAATTTCAGAGCAAAATGAATGCAGTTTTTAAATTTAAGGCACATATTCAAGCATTCGAATAGTGAATAATGAATGAAAGACAGAATATGGTGCAGTTAGATGGACTCAAGCTTAGGTTATGCACTGTTCTGTGGTCTGAATCAAGGAGAAACAGGAAAGTCATCATCCAACTCTGGTTTTTGTTTTGGTTCCACAGCACATTTACTGTTTGATTCAGTCTCACTCTCAATCATCAATATCAATAGCAGCAGGGTGAAAGGCGTCCAGACCTCCAGGTTAAAACTGAGCTAAATTTGATTTAAAAGTGATATATATATATATAGATAGATAGATAGATAGATAGATAGATAATAATCTTATTGGCAACAACTCGCACAATAACCCTGATAAAGTTTAAAGTTGATTTCTCTGTGCCATAGACCTCCATGGTTATTTCCTGTCCTGCTGCTGCACCAAATGTGTATCAATTCGCAGCTGAAAGTAGTCCTCAACAATGGCTGTGCAATCCGCAGTGCTCACGCCTCCCCATCCAGGACCTCACCCAAGAAAGCTTGGTTTTGCACTGCATATAAACATCGCAAGCTGCTGATTTCCGTCCATGTTTTGGACATTTGCCATTGTTGCAGGATTTGCAGCATCGTCTACCGCCAGAACTGCAGTCGTTACTTCCCAGTCATTCAGCGTGCTGCCTTGTGTATTTACTCAGTCGTAAGGTTTATGCTCCTTCCTGACTGTCAAATACTAAACAATCTGTGCATGTTGGTGGAAACAATCTTCATGTGCGGTTTGTCCAGTCTTTGTAGGCTCCAGCTAGTCTTCAGGTTTGTCTAAAGCTTAGGTTGCATATTGGACCATGACTTCCAAACTAGTGCACCACTACACCTCTCAAAATCAGATTTAAGACCCGTCAGCCTTCTGTTGTCAAACTCTGCACATACATCAGTCTGCACAATGAAGGTCAAACACCACAGTGAGGTTACAATAAGCAGAATGCAGTATGAACCAGTGGACTGAGAGCTACGTCTGCTTTGTGCTGCTGATTTCAGAGCTGTTTTATCGCCAACACATTATTGCTGCATTTATTTACAAAAGGAGCTTGCTTGCTCATACATCAAATCTCCCAGGCTGCTTACTTGTCCTTTCATATGTTGCAGTCTGCATGTATTTGCCCATGACATGAGGAGATTATACATTATACAGTCTAACAGTTGAACTGACAAAGTACAACCTTGCTGCGCCCTACCTCGATCCCTCCTGTCTGCACCAGCCATTACTAATTTTTCCCTCTCACCTAATCCCTATACATCTCTTTTTATCCTCTCGTTCTCTATCACTCATTTCCCCCCTCCTCTACATCTTCCTCCGTCGTCTCACTTTCCCTCTTATCCCTCTCTTTCCTCTTCCTCTCTCCCTTCATCTCATCCGTCTCCCGCCTCTCCACCTCCCTCTCTACTCCCATTTCTCTGCCATCTTCATATCTATCTCTCTCTCTGTCAGGGGTAGGAGGAGGCAGCGTATCATTTAGAGAAGATAGCTTTCGCAGACATGCCGATGCACACACACACACACACACACACACACACAAGTTAGCGGGCTATCCGTTGTCTCCCAGTGCGTCTCTGTGTTTGGTGGGCAGCTGCTAAACTAGATGTTATAAAGTGCAACTGGTGCTCTGTTTGGGGAGAGCTTTAGAAGAGAGAGTAATGGAAAGAGAGGAGTAGGAGGTAGAGAAATCGGAGGGGGGGGTAGAAAAAGGGGAGGAAGGAGGGGGAACAGTGGATAGAGAGAGATGAGGCGGGGGAGATGGAAACAGGAATGAAACACAGGAAAAAGCGAGGCGGGGGGAAAAGCAATCCTGTTGCCGCTGATAGATTTCTGGGTGAACAATGTTATCTCTGTCTCCCTCTCCACACACACACACACACACACACACACAAACACTACACTACAGACACACACCTTGTAATAGAGAGAGCTAACAAATCTTTGTGGAGAAGTACATGTATCCGCAGCCTTTATTTTACAACCAAGAAACACTCCGAAGGCGGCGCAGTAGACTTACAAAGAAGTCGAACCGGCTAGAAATAGAAACAGAGTCGAACTCGTCGCTGCATACAAATGTGTGTGTGAGTGTGTGTGTGTGTGTGTGCTAGCTGAATAGCTTCTCGGTGTTGGTTTATTTACATTCCACACTGCATGGGGGCATGTGGTGAGGAATAAGGTAAACCGAGGGAAGCCGGAAATAGCGGTGACAGAAAATCTGAGGTGATATTCGAGCTGAAAGACTGACAAAGATGGAAATATTTTATAAAAGCATGCGACTGGTAGAGTGAGTTGGCCACAAGATGTTTGAAACTGGAGTCAGTGGCTAAAGGAATATTCCACTTTCGAATATCAAACAGGATTGATTGATAGGATTGAAATCTGGCTCTGACTGTTGGCAGCTTGCTCCCTCGTGGAGAACGGCAGCTTGTGAGAAACTTAAGGAAACTACGAGTGAACAGTGTTACCAGCTGTGAGATAATGATTGTATTTATACCATAATTCAGCCTTTTGTACAAAGTGCAATTAATAATTCTACAAAGCTCTAACTTGCTTTGATGTCATAGTTTCACTTTTTCTACCATGATAGTGAATGATGAGAATAGCAAGAATATTCATTATATAGTAACTATGTCAATAAGATATTATGGAAAACTAGAGCCTGTTACAAACTCTTGCAAACTCTTCTTGACTGTATTTGACAACGTTGGTATTTGCAAGCAGTTTCGTCCATTGACTTCATGGCACATGAACCTCTAAACCATTTGCTTACACTCTTACACTGATGTGCAGTGTTTGCAGAGTGCAGATTGTAGAATAAATGCTGGTCAATATGGTGAGTCCATGATGTTTTATCAGATATTTGGCACAGAATAAGAACAAAATGATTTGCAGCACTGATACTGAGCAAACAGAGAAACGGTGAATTTTCTGTTGCAGGAGTTTTTTGAGAAATTTCTATGGACCTTTTTTGTTTGCTGTGACTCTAAATCACCATTGGAATCCATTATAACTGCTGTGAATCCAAACTGACTGTAGCTGTTAGTTCACCGTGAAAGAGCAAGCTACAAACTCTTCAGAGCCCTTTCTGGCCCACGTGTGGTGAGTATTTGATACTCAAAAGAAAGAATTTCAGTGGCGTACGGCTTGACTATTGTCACCTCACAATAAGGAGGTCCTGGTTGGGTTCAAACCTGCATCCTTTACTGTGGGGAGTTCGGCCACAAAAACTAGATCACCCAGAGAGTCAAAATACATCCAGGTCAGGTGAAGAAGAAGTGTGAGTGTTTGTTTGTTTGTTTGTTTGTTTGTTTGTTTGTTTGTTTGTTCCTGCACTGTGACAGAACCAAGGAAGGTGGACAAAGAAGTCAAACTGACCTGAAAAAGACAGTCCAACTCCTTGTTGCATACAAATGTGTGTGTACGCTCATTTCTTATTATTGTCTTATTTGCAGCTGGTGATTAAAACTGAACCACTCGCTCTGAGATTTGGTGATTTCAGAGTCAAAAAACATCCAGACGACTGGGCTAAATTTAGTTATACTTTTAGGTTAGTCTCAACTACTGTTTCAGGGGCCTTAAAATGACTATATAACTACAGATTGATTTATAGTCATTAAAACACGGTTGAAAGTATGGTTATAAGTAACCTAGACATCTAAAAAAAACCCTGAACTCTAGCTCAGTTTTAACCTTGATGTCTAGACATCTTTTGACCTACAAATTACCCAACCATGTATCTCAGGTGAGGGAACCTGGGAATATCAGTGACAGAGCAGTCAACAGGCTGTCGCGAAGGAGCAACAAAGGCAGCGGAGAGAATTTGCGGATTTAAGACGGCATCTGATCTGCGAGAGTCGACCGCGAGGCGACGAACCAGACGGCAGGAAATGGAGATGCTTTTCCACAACGCAACACAACCAATCATGTGGCATTTTACACTTATCACAAACGGTCACAAAGTGACGGCTGGTGTGTGAAACGTTCCACCGGTTCAGCCTGCGAGCCTGTACACACTTGGAAGTACAGAGCCAATGTGGCGCTTCATGATTTGTTTTTTTTTTTTAATAAATGTGGCCTTTTGTCTGTGTGAACCTGTCAAAATTAGATTAGTTTTCCACAGCAAGCATGGCCTTTACACATATACAAACACACAGGCAGCTGGGCGCACACACACTCACACACTCACACACACACACTCAGGGATAGACTCAGCTTCCTATGTGTGAGGCCAATTCATTTTGCCACAAGTGGTCCCAGATTGGATCTGGTCAGAGTCCCATTACGCCTCACCTTGGCTGACCTTAAGCTACCCCACCCCACCCCCAACACACACACACACAAACACACACTTACACACACACACACAAATGTGCTCTCAAAACTATATTAAGACACACACACACAAGTAGCCTCACCAAGACACAGGTCAGGTCGTCAGGAACAAGTGCACACACACACACACACAGACAGACACACAGAGCGTTATTGATTGTGTGTAACGTTATCTAGATGGGATCATTTCTATTGATTTAGAAAGAGGGGTCACTCTGATCAATGCTATCTGCTCGTCTGCTGTGTCATTAGAGCAGAGCCTGAGTGCCAAAATATCCGACTATCTTTCTTTTCTCTTAGAAAAGGCCACTGAGCAGGAGAAGGAATTACTCGTTTGATCTCAGCTATCAGCGGCGCCCCGACACTGCTGACGTGCCCCGGAGCAAGGGCATCAACGTGTCATCTGTCGTTTACGCCGTGCGCTCTTGTGCAGAACGCTAGCTAACAACCGCTAAACAGAGATAACAGAGGAAGGGTCATGTGACAGGGCTTCAGGTGGGATGAGGAAATGTCTACAATGGAAATCTGGCATTTTATTTGAATAGAAAATGGCACAACGATGTGGCTCTACTACTGTGGAGATTATTAGCAGTAGCTTGTGTCTGCCCAAAATGTAAATGTTAAATTCATGAAATGCCATATTTCATGCCCGAAATGACCAAAAACTACATGTGCATGTACTTTTATCAAGTTAAACCTCGTTTTAAATCACACAAAATATCTATTATTCATGTTGTGTGACAACTTAAGAATAAACCAGTGTACTTTTACATCAAACTACACAAAACCATGACCACAAACTCACCGTACACCTCAAATGTAATGCTGAAATCTGTAACGAGTTTTAGTACAAATGTAGTTTTATCTCTTTATGATGAAGTCAAATGGAGTCATTTAAATGTGAATGTACTTTTGAGTTGCATAATCTACATAATACTTTGATACTTAACTTTAGTGTGTAAATTCTTCAATTTAGTCAATAAATCATCATAAAACACAAAAACAAGATGAGACAGTGACACGTGGTAATAAAGGAAAAATAAGTAATAAGAGGTCATACAGCAGCATCGCTTTCCTTGAACCTGAGACATGACATGTTTGTTGTCCTGCAGCGCCGCACACCTGCTTTGAGTTTCGAGCGTAATACAGGTAGAATATAGAAAACATATTAATGGCCGGTGTAAAACAGATGTAATACATACATGCTTATCTGACTTGTTTTAGTTCAAATATATTTTCAATTCCCCAATTTCACTGCCATAGAGGGAGCAAGTAATTTTACCGTCTTGAACACTCCTGTTGTCGTGTGTGTGTGTGTGTGTGTGTGTGTGCGTGCGCTCTTGTACTTCTGTCTTTGGTAGGAACAGTTTTAGACCTTCAGAGTAAGGACAGGTTTCTTAAAGTTAGAGTTACGTTTAGATCAGGGACTTGGGTTTAGCATCACAGCATGTCAGTATATAAGTATACATGTACGAATGTGTGTGTGTGTGTGTGTGTGTGTGTGTGTGTCCCTCGGGCTGTTATGACCAGATGTGTCCCTTTAACCTATCATTTTTTGCATCACTGCTCCTTAAACTTCATCAAGCACACACACACACACACACACACAGTTGTGTTTCCATTACATTGACTTACATTAATTTCCTGGAGACTTACCCTAACCACTACTTGCCTGAACCAAACTCTAACCTTAAACCAAGTCTTCCCCCGAACATTTAATGATTTACGTAAAGGGGAAAGGCCGGTCCCCACAATGTGACTGTGTAAACAGATTTATGTCCCCACAACATGAGTAATACAGGGCCACACACACACCTCACACACAGGGTTGCACTCATAAAAACATCGTCTGTCATTAAAACCTAGATGTGAAAAAGAGTCCCAGGATGTTTGAGGAGGTGATAGCCAGAGACATCTTATGACTCAAACACTAAAAGGAAATAAAATTAGCCAACAGGATGTTTTCAACAAGCTCATGAAAAGTTCATCAGTTATTCATTCATTCATCCAGTTACAGTTTCTAGGCCCTGATCAGAAATTACTGCAGTCGTTTCACTTTGATTAGCGGCTTCTCCTCATTTTATTTCACCCAGACGGGAGGCGACGTCGCTCCCTGACCTCCAGGAGTCTGAAACGTTCCCCGGAGTATCGACTAAAAAAGTGTTTAAGGACTTATCTCATTTTCCTGTGGCTGTGAGGACACGAGCGTCACACAATGACAGGAGTGAATACTCTTCCTGTTCACGCTCACAGACTCGCTTTATCTCCCTCTATCTATCTCACACACACACACACACACACACACACACACACACACACTGCAGAGTCGTCTCCAGTCAAGCGTGTCTTATTGGCCTTCTGTTTGACTTCCTATTCGGCTCAGTGTGTGTGTGTTTGTGTGTGTGTGTTTGTGTGTCAATGTGAGGGCGTGAGAGATCCAGATGGAGATGGGTTTATAATCACGGGACAGTTGTTGTTTTTATTATTATTTTATCGTTGTTTTTACTGCTCACTAAACTGAGAATGAAGAGTTGAGGGGGGAGAAGAAAACAGGAGAGGAGACGACGTGAGGACAGCAGAGGGAAGAGGAGGAAGAGGAGGAAGAGGAGGAAGAGGAAAAGAAGATGAGAGGAGCAACAGATAAGGTGGAAAGGGGGGGAGGAGAGGAAAGCAGGCAAGTGATGGAAGGAGGACAAACAGAGAGAAAGGTTGCAAACAAAGAGAGGAGAGATGCCTAAAGAGAGAAGAAGAGAATAAAGAAAGGACTGATGATGATGATGATGATGATGATGATGATGATGAACAACAAATAAGGAAGAAAAGAAAGGAGAGAAGACCAGAGGAGTGATAGGAGGAGGAAAAGAAAGGTTGCCAATGAAGAAGAGGAGGGGATTTAAAGACAGGAGGGAAGTGGACATTAAAGAAGACAAAAGACAGGAAGCAAGAAGAGGAGAGGATACGAAGGTAAAGAAAAGTGAGTGGAGAAAAGAAAACCGACATAAGAGGAGAGAAAAAGCAGATAAAGGAGCAACAAATGGTGAGAGGAGTGATGGAAGGAGTAAAAGATCTGTTGAAAGACGAAATACAAAAAGGGAAAGAAAGGGGGAGAGGAGAAGAAGTACAAGGAGAAACAAAAGGACAAAAAGACGAGTAGCAAGCAAGGGCTTGTTGAAACAAGGAGGAGAGAGAAGAGGGGTCAAAGGAAACAAGGAGGACAGAGGGGTGAAAACAGGAGGAAGAGGAGAGAACGAAAGGACGACAAAAAGACCAGCTGAAACCAAAGAAAACAAGGAGAGGAGGAGGACAGGCAAAGAAGGAAAACAAACAAGTAGGGAAGAAGGGAGGTATACGTGAGGGAAGGAGGGAAGGACACATGGAAAGCAAGGATGCCAAGATCTTGTTAAAAGGGAGAGGAGGGGAGAAATGATGGACGCAAGGTTCAGATGAAGAAAGAGGTAAGAGAGGAGAGCAGCGAAGTGAAGGCAGAAGGAGGAGAAATGGGGGAGCAGAGAAATGGGAGAGGAGGGAAGGAGCAACAGATAGGAGGAGGAGAGCAGAGGAGTGGGGGAAGAGGAAAAGACGAGTAGCAAGTGTCTTTGAGAAGAGAGGAGGAAAAAGGAGAGCAGCAGAAAATAAGTACCAATGATAACAGGGCCCTGTGCTGAAGTACACTTTTGAGGTACTTGTACTTTACATGAGTATTTCCATTTTATGCTACTGCATACATTGTACTCCACTACATTTATTTGACTGCTGTAGTCAATGACAATTAAAGCAGCTGCTTTAATTTAGTAATAACAAAAGGTTCAACACGGGAGACAGCTGTTTGTTTTCAGTCAACACTGTTTTCTATCCGCCATCGTTCCCAAACCCTAACCCACTGTTTGTTATTGTAACCATGACGATGAAGGTCGTCTCATCTTATCCCACACCATGATCTTTCCCGAAACCTAACCCAGTTGTTTTTGTGTCCAAGCCGAACCAAACCTCAACCACAGTGTTGCCACATCACGAAAGGGTTCGTTATACATCTGACTGGGGATAAATGAATGTCGTCCAGTCAATCAGAAAGCGACCTTTTGACGTTTCATTTGTTTTACCTGTTGAGTAGAAAAGTCTTGTTGAAACGACGGGAGGAGAAAGGTACGGAGGATAATAAAGAAGAGGAGATAAATAATGCCTTTTCAGAGAAGAGGAGAGCAAAGGGGAGTTACAAGCAAGACCTGCAGACTTCTCATAGCAACAAAACTTCATCTCTGAGCGTTTCTTTCTTACTTTTCTCCATCTGCTTCCATTTCCTGTCACTTTCTCTCTCTCTCTGACTCTTTATCTCTCTCTCTCTCTCTCTCTCTCCGTCCCTCCCACCACATTCGCAGGGTTCATCTAAGTCGCGTTGACGCCCACTCACCTCCAACATGCTACCTCAGTTTCCATGGTAATCGAGTAGCGACCGTGCTCCATAAATATATACTTTAACATTCAGCACTCCACAACTCATTAAGAACATCTTTGGATGAAAAATGAATCTCTCAGGGTGTTGCACTTCTTAAAGGGCCACACGTCAGCACATTTAAGGACTTTGTGTTTTTTGAATTCCTGCGAGTGTTTGTGAGCACGAAGCCGGAAAAAGCAGTGATGAACCTGTGAGGTTGTCACGATGTGAAAGCCGGAGCTGCTCCGCGGAGCGTGACATGATGGTAAATGTGACCCAGGGGGATTTCATGAGTACAAGGGAACGTTTTCTAGTTCACGACTCATGAGAGAGTCAGAACAAAGCTTATTTGGGTATAAAAGCTCCAACATTGTGTTCGCAGAATCAGTCTTCCGTTCAGCTGCCGGTGAAGCGTCCCTAATGTGTGTGACACTTATGTTTGCGGGTGCTCACAGGCGGAAAGGTGAGAGTTGTTGTTTCTGGTCTTTGTCGATGTATGAAAGCACTGAAAAGTTTTCCTGACAGCAGATAATAAGTAATGGTAGTAAACACATTGTGGCTGACATCATGACTGACCAACACCAACACAGACGGAGTCCCGCCTCCTCTCCTGGCTTTCATCTGTTGCTCCAGCTTCTGTATCTCAATGGGTTTTTCACATGAATGTTTTTTTTATTGATTTTTCTGAAAATCTTTTATTCATAAAGGTCTTAGATATAAAAGATCATCAGTTTACATATCCTCACTTTTCTGCTGGAGATCTGGAACGTATCAAACACGCTCCACACTACAGTGTTTTCAGATATACTGCTTCACCCTCATGGAATAATTTACAACAGACCCCGAAGCTCAAGACTGGTTTTATTATTATCATTTCATATTTAACCTTTATTTAACCTGGCAAGTCATTAAGAACACACTATTATTTACAACGGCGGCCTGGCAAAAGGCAAAGCTTCTTGAGGGTGAGGGCAGGAACTAAAAAGTTAAAAAGAAAACATTTCAACACACCCACTACTTATTATATATAAAACCACAACCAGCATTACATGTAACAAAAAGCAATACATAAATAAGAGTATTTTCTTTTATTATTGGATGTCTTGTATTTATATTATCTCTGCTTTTCATGTATTTGTGTAATTTGTTGGTTTTATTTATTATTGTATGTTTTTATGACGTAAACTCGGCACACTTGTAAAACAGGGCTGCTGCTCTTCAGAGTGTTTTTTTTCTGAGTGTAAATAAAGGATATATATATATATATATATTTATATACATACGTAAATGTTCCTGGACTTTTCTGCCTGCACTCTTGGATGGATGGATGGCTAAATGGATGTCTACTGCACTAAGGTAGGGCAATTTAAAATGACTGTACAGCGTTTAACAAAGACAGCCTCTGGTTTCAGACATAGCATGAAGATTTTATGGAGATGAAATTAAAGATATCATGGAACAGAAGCTTGTGGATTTTGCAAAAACATGTTTTTCCAAAGTTGAATTACCATGAAGCAGCTCATTAAGGCTAAAAGTGTCTATTAATACTCGGCTCGCCTTTGCTTAAGTGTTAAGTTGGTGGGTATTAAAATGTCCTTCTATTTGTGTGCACATTTGATCAATAATATTTAAGGACGATGTGACGGAACATTTTGATTTAGTTTGAATTGTTTTCATGGTTATTACATTTTCACTGTTGCCCTGCCGACGGAGAGACGCTTGTGTGTTTTCGCTCCAGAGAGCATTAACAAATGATGTTGAAGATGTTTCATTTGGAGGACTTGTTGACTAATTCATTCAATATCTGAAATATCTGACTTGAATGAGTCTGCTTCTGAAATAAGATAATAGAAACTAAATGTTTCTGGACATCTGAAGCATGAAAAAAGAAGCTGACGTGTAAATTTTACAGTTTGAAAGTATTTTGGAGATTTTTTGGTTTATTGGGACTCGGCTTTGAAACTTCATGATGTCCCACATGCACCGAAGAAACAACTTGTTGGTTCAGCCAAGTAATCAGACTGTGTCAGAAATACACACACACACACACACATACACACTGCTGTGTCACGCAAACACACTCATGCGTGGAGAAGAAGTGCACACACACACACACACACACTTGCATTCTATCTCTCCCTTTGAAGCAGATGGCTCCACAGTCATAGCTGATGTTTCACACATCAATGGAGCACACCATGTACTCACAACTACTGAATACACACACACACACACACACACACACACACACACACACACACACACACACACCATGTACTCACAACTACTGAATACACACACACACACACACACACCATGTACTCACAACTACTGAATACACATACACACACACACACACCATGTACTCACAACTACTGAATACACTACACACACACACACACACACACACACACACACACACACACACCATGTACTCACAACTACTGAATACACACACACACACACACCATGTACTCACAACTACTGAATACACACACACACACACACACATACACACTGCTGTGTCACGCAAACACACTCATGCGTGGAGAAGAAGTGCACACACACACACACACACACACACACACACACCATGTACTCACAACAACTGAATACACACACACACACACACACGCCATGTAAGTCACAACTACCAAAAACACACGCAGAGAAACATGCTTGCACACGCACGCATGCATAACCGCTCGAACCCAGACGGGCCGACCATTTCACTCATAACTGTTAAACACACACACACACACACACACACACACACACGCAGACATGCACAGTCACTTAATAACACACACACATGCACAAATGCACACGCATGCACAGAGTGTCCTCATCGGCGCTAATTTATGGAGTGAGAAGCCATGTTTTTGGCGACTTAGCTCAGACCTCAAAACACACACACTCTCTCTCTCTCTCACACACACACACACATACAGGTTTAAAGCATTAATGGCTGAGAGGAAGTATTGTTGTATTGTCACGGGTGTTTTTAGGCCTGATGTCCAGTAGCCGATAGCACCAAGAGAGAATATTGCACCATAACCCAGCGGCTCAAGGACATTACTGCTTTTACCCGTCAGTCAGCAGCACCTATGGTTTCAATTGAAAACACTCGACACTAAATACAGACCTCTGATAAAGACAATAAACCGGAGCACAGTTAACTAGTCCCTTCGTTTACTGCTGGAGTTGGAGGTTTTTTTTACTCTAAAACAAAACGCTTCCTCGAGAGCCACTTCACACATCCGGCACAGGAAGTCTCCAAAACAAATAAATAGCTCGAAAACATCAATGTGATGTCAAATTGTTGTGCCAAGTAGGGTGTAGAAAATCAGCGTTATTTAACTTACTGGAATCAATGTTTCTATAGCAACACAACTCTGGCCTCGCTGATAATGGGAAAGGTGTGAAAAATTCCCCGACAGCTGGTGGGCTATCATGAATTAATGTCGCCGCGGAGTCACTGAGAGCTACCTGATTTACAAAAACACACATATAAACACACACTGACACACACTGACACACACGCGCGATGAAGAGCAGAGGACGGGGATGCTCGTACACTTCTTGAATGGTTCGAAGACTTTGGACCACCCAGTGTGGATTTGAGATGAGCCGTGATGACAGCAGGAATAGTAACACAGAGAGACGCAGGCAACGTGCCCAAATGTCTTTGGCACATTCAAGCAATTAAGGTACAGAGAAAAAGAAATGATTCAGGGTGTTAGGATGATTTATTTTCCTTTAAAGAAGAGAGAAGATGGTGATATCAGCATGCAGCGTGAGACGTGTTTGCTCTCTGCAGCAGCTAAACTCTCACCTGTCGAACAACAAAGTGTCAGAAAATTCAGGAAATGAGAATTAAGTCTGAAATGCATTTGCAAAGCAGAGAAGATTATGTTCTGGACTTTATATTTTCAGGTGTTTCTTACATATGAGGTGTTTTTTTTTAAAGGGTCAGTTCACACAAATCACCAAAAAATGACAAGGAATTAAACTAAAAATAGATGACTGACTGGTTTACTTACTTTATCATTTCAGGCATTGTGTAATAGTCCTATAATATTGCTTTAGGGAACATATCATACATATTTCTAGCAGTCAGTCAGTATAATATTTGAAAGCTCCAGAACAGCTACTAAATGGACCTTATGGTAAGATTGTTTCCCGGGAATGAACTTCCTATGATGTTTCTCTATTATCAGTAGTGCATTTATACCTTTTGACTTTATCCATGTTTATTTAATTTATCACATGTTGTGTTGTAGTTGTATTATGATAAATTATGAACATGTGTGAGGGGTGATTCACCCTGCAGGGCATCATGATGCATGTCACAGAGCATGATACGCATGTTAGCTGCTTAATGTTAGCATGCTGTACACATTTATTCAGGTCTTTGTCTCCCAGCTGTATGTGTGCCGTATTTGCATGAGTTGTTAAAGTTGGCTTTGGAGGTTTTAATTAAAGGACCAGTCATTTTGCATATTTTAGCCCAGTTGGTGAAAATCACAGATACCATTTCTACGAATCGTGCTGCTGCGTCCACGATCCCTTTGTTTTCCATTCATTTCAACACAATATGAAAATGAATTAACAAACTCTTGAATCTTGAGTTGTGTAATCCATCACAGTGATCATGAATTATTTTCTGGTCAAATTTACATCAAGTTTGGTCTGTTTTTGCAGAAGTGACATTATTGTTGTGAGGGCCATTCTTTTATTTGGCACCTCACTTAAAATCCCTCCCACACATGCAATCAACAGTATGTTCAGTGCCAGAGTATGAGTGTGAGGTAATGCTTTTCACATCAGTCTCCATTTAAACAGCATTGCCATGCAATGATAATGCAACCCTGACAGCCATACAGAAATGAATGGATGAATGGAAAATATTGGCTGCCTGGAACAGTAGGAAAAATGCATTTATTGTAAACACAATATTAAAAGGTCCCTTACGTTTATTTTGGTCATGATTGTAGACAGAAATGCTAAAAATGAAAACATCTGTGCATAAACTTGGGACTGAACTTGAGTCATTTAAGTTAAAAGGAAGCTGTAGACACTCATCCATCCCGCTGATCTCCACACTCTCACTTTGCACTGGCTTCAAACTCTGCTGCCTGTTTCTGCTCATGTCTCTCTCATGAAGTCCTTTTGTGCTGGCGCAAACATATCTCTCTCATTTTCCGCGCACAGAGCATGTTATTTGAATTTTTAAGACATGATCGTTTCATGCAATTTCATCAGACCTGAAGAACTTGGAGATAAAATTAGTTTGGTTATATGGGGATCCAAGGTGACTGGTGATAGTCATGCCGTTGTTCGCCAATTAAATCTCTTGATATAGATTTCTATTCCTGGATTAGGTGACGGAGGAGTTGAATACGTGCCTTTGAAATGCCTCCGTTTCCTTGTGTAATTAAAGAACGTTTATTTATGGTTGTGTTAGCAGTGCAAACTTTACCTTGTGTTTTCTGAGTTATCATTTTAATAACTTTGAAAGCTTCAGCTTGTTCAAGGTGCTATAACAGCTTCATTAGTTTGTCATCTATTCAGACAAGCACAATAATTAATGTGTAAGAAGAGGATCTATTTTTAACTTTTCTTTAATGAGAGATTTGGGTTCAACCATGAAGTTGGAAAGAAGCCCTCTCTGGAAGACATCTCAACAAAAGGGAGGATATTTGAGACTGTCCTCCCGAGAAAAGCAAAAGCATCAGTTGTTTCAGCAAATGCCAAAAAATGTGTTTACAAGGAAATAGTGTGATGTTGATGTACAAAGTCGGTGTGGTTAAGGGTCAGCAAAATGTCGGGCACAGAAGAACGCTGCTCACTTCCTGTTTCCTGTAATCAGTCACTTAAATATTACTAATTAACATTACATTACTCAACTGCAGTAATAATTTACACTTCTTTCATTTCACGATCGCGCCCTAACCTTAACCAAGTGGACATTATCGTAACCATGTCAACAAAGGTCTCCTAACCTCCACATGTTCACACCCTCACAGTCCATAAAAATGTGAACACGTGGTATATTTTTCCGACTACATGTCAGCACCTCCAGCTCTGTGATACACATACACAAGATTTCAGTATGAGATTTTTTAACCTTTTCCCAGTTCTTTGGTAATCCAGATTTGGGATTTGCCCCATTAGTTTTTGTCTGAAACCATAAATACCAGTATTTTTCCAGTATTGCATTTTCCTTTATGTATTCATGTGATAATGAAAAGGTCCAACATGTGCATGTTGAGTTTTGCGGTAACACAAACCGCTGCAGAACACTTGAGAGCTGCTGCAGGCTCCATCATGTGCCTTCTAGTTAATTACAGGCTCAGTCAGATGCATTGTTGATTCACTGTGGGCCGGTCACTCGCACAGACTTATAGTCCTATCATTTCACCATGACATGTCATCATAATTCATGATTAATGGCGGTTATTAAAAGTATCGACACGAGTGAAAGTGAAATATGATCTGACAGTGAAATGACGCGAGGCAGAACAAAGACTGTGCAGCCTGTGTTAAAATGATCACTGCATCACCCAACACTTGATTTTAATTTATATTTAATGATCAATACACGACTCTAACGATGATTGTTCTGATTAAAACATAAAACTACCACGTTTTAAAGAGGTTAAAGTTAGTATTTGTGGTTAGTTTAAAATAATAATGAAAATGAGCAAATGTAATTGTATTTCTTCTAAAAGGTAGTAAGTAGTGCTTTACTGTAGCACTGCCCTTACACAACCTCTTGACGTCTCACCTGATGTCTCTTTGAAGCCTGTAGGACTGTTTGGTGCGTCTCTACAAGGACTCGCTGTAATTATGTTTGCCTGTAATGTTCAGTAAGAATGAAGGCGAACGAAGAACACGGTTTAGTTGGAGTTTAGATTATGAGAAGAAAAAAAAAAAGCTGAAGAAGCGTCTGACTCATCTGGTCGGCTCGAATCTTCCCACACAGCTTCAGGACTGCACACGACAAGTTATTTCTCTGATCTCATTTTCATTCAGATTTTAATGAAATGCACGTTGGTTTTTAATTTGTATTCAGATCCTTTACTTCAGTAAAAGTACTTATACAGAACTGTGAAAATACACCACTACAAGAAAAAGTTCTGCATTAAAAACTATGCTTAGTATGTATCAAGTATCAAGAGTAAATAGTCCCTGTCAGTGTTTTATATTATATATGATGCTTCTGGATTAATATTACTGCTGCATTAATGTGTATGGTGCATTTTACTGCTGTAGATGTTTCAGGTTGAGCTCATTTTAACTTCTTTATATACTGTTGGGTAGTTTAAGCTACAGCAATACATCACATTGTAGAGGATCATCACTCGCTGTCCTGTGAGAACCACACATCTCTAAAAAAGTCAACCAGCTGATCCAAGGAGGGTTTTAAATAGTTTATTTAGCTCAAGAAGCAGGATAAATGTCTCATCCCATAAAGGAACACTTAATCCTTCAGTTTTTCTGAAACATTCAAATTCAAAATCACCAAATTTGGAGATAGATTAAAAACTGTAATCTGAAAAGAAACAGTAACTAAAGCTGTCGTGCAGTGCAGTACAAAGTACAATATTTGCCCCTGAGATGTAGTTGAGTAGAAGTATGAAGATGCATAAAATGAAAATGGTCAAGTACCTCGGATTTGTACTTGAGTAAATGTACTGTAAGTTACAGCCCACTACTGTTTTTAACACATGTATTCCAACTATACTTCTATCAGATTAGTATTTTAAGTGCCAAAGAAGCTGTTTTTGTTTTATTTTTGACATCTCATTAAAGACAAGGTTCAAATCTACGACTGAAAATGTGCGTAAACTGAGTGAACGTGAGGCTTCTGCTTGTGTTTGAACGAGTCCTGTCGTAAAAAAAGAGCTTAAGTGCCGTGTCAAAGAGGATAAATGTGTATGTAAAGAGAAAGAAAAAAACCCTCCTGACTTCTCACTGACCTCAAACATCAAAGGTAGAAAACAAGACGCCGAACATGTTTAAGGACGGACACGGAGCCAGAGGAGCTCTTAGTGTGAGAGGGGGACCCTCTCCAGCTTCCCCACCCCCATCTTCATCTCTCTGCCTCCTATACCAAGTCAATTAACCTAATGGAAGTGGCAATTAATTAACTCTGCAAACACAATGATTAAGGACCTGACAATCAAGTGAGTGGGAGTGGTTTAAGTAATGCTGATTTAGAGGTAACGACTTTCCGGCTTTTCTTTGATGCAGAAAATTAAAAGAAATCACACTCCCAAAGACGCACGTGCACTCTGGATTAGACTGGATTTATGTCAGTTAGACGTAGCTACTTTCAAAGCTGAAATTAGTCCCCCCCCCAAAAAAAATATAATCAGATCTCAGCTCCACAGTGCGGACGTCAAACACACTTAAAACTTCAAAATACAAGCTCTTAAATTTGGCTTTTTTTTCTGTCTCACAGCTAAAACAAATCCCAGTATCCATCGGACTCGAGGCCTTACCGTGTTTCTCTGGCCGTTGGTTCCTATTGGTCCTCTGAACACCCCCTTGATGCTCCTCAGCTGTCCGTCACGCAGGTGGGTGGAACTGATCACAATGTAGTAGCACGCCATTGGAGTTGACTGGGTTTCATATACTTAAATATCTCTGTATCTATCTGAAGAAGAAACTGCTTCCTCTCCTCCTCCTCCTCCTCCTTCTTCTTCTTCTTCTTCTTCTTCTTGCTGCTTCCTCAACTCTGTCCCGCTCTCCTCATGTGGAGGGATGGAAGAAATAACAAAAAAAGAAAAGGAGGAGCGCAGTTTCTCCCCCCCCCCTCTGCTGCTCTGATTTATTCTCTCTCTTCTCTAAGTTTTTGCCGGTGACTGTTTGACTCTCTGCTCATCTTCCCTCAGCTTCTGTCTCTTTTTAAATATTTCACCCTCTGCTCCTCTTTCCATTCCACTCTTATCTTCTTGTCTTTCTCTAAATGTTTTTTTTATTCTTCTCGTTCTTTCTAAATTCCCTTTAGATTCCTCCTCTTCCCTTTAAATATTTCTGAGTGTTTTTCTCTCCAGATGTTTTGCTCCCATCTTTCATTCATCAATCTTTCCCTGTCATTGACTCCCTCTCTCCCTCTCTCTCTCTTTCTTGCTGAGTCGAAATTTCTTCCCGAAATCTCAGCCGCTCATTGATCAGCCTTGCAGTTCCTCTAACTATCTCCCATCCGCTGCCTCCCTCTCTTCGCTTCACAATCTCTCCAACCCCCTTTTGTTTTCCCTCCCTCTTTGTCTCTGTATCTCTCTAAGTGGAGGGGAGGGATACTTTTTTTTCCTCTCCTCCTCTCACTCTCTCCCCATCTTCCTGCCTCTGTCCTTGTTTCTCTCTTTTTGCTCTCTGCCTCCTTGTTAGTGTGGAGAAGAAGTACTCAGTCTTTCCTCTCTGTCAGAGCCGGCGTGCAGCTTCCTCTCAGATGCTCCTCTCCTCTCCTCCGCTGCGCTGCATGTGTTCGCTCTCCTCCCTCCCTCCACCTCCCTCTCTCTGCTGATCTCTTGCTCTGTGGCCAGCAGAGTGGTTTGCTCCTCAGTTACCCGCGGTTACCATCTGCCCTTTTAACGCATGGAGTGCTGACGCTTGCTCTCTGCTCCCTCCCTCTCCCTCCCTCTGCCTCTCCTCTTGCTGTCTTTCTTCTCTCTTTAATCATCTCCTTCTCTCCCTCCTTCTCTCTTTCTCTCAAGCCAAAGGAGACAAGCTCCACCTACTGGTAAGCAGGGAACCTACAGAGAGGAACGAGAGTGAAACAGCAGGAAGGATTCTTTCATTCCACCCATGTTGTCTGTGAAAAACGATATTTCATCAGCATTTACGAGGAAACACGCAGATCAGATACGAACACAAGCATGGAGATGAATGAATAGATAAATAGATGGTCATGATATGGAGGCCCATTTACGACAAGAAAAGAAAAGAAATGCATGAAAGTTAAACATGATAAAATGGAAACACTCATAATAAGTCAAACTTCTGGCTTAGTAAGTCAAAATTTACCTATCTTTATTATTTTTATCATGTCTAACTTTTAAGGTTTTCTTTTTCTTGCCGGGAATGAGCCTCCATGTTTTGGGGTCTCAAACCACAAGTCAAAAATTAAAATCACAATTAAAACAAGACTGTCAACATGGGAAGAATAAGAGCATTATCTTCACAACTAAGCGTGTTACTTTGACTTTCCTGTTTCTTTCTTTTGACCAGGACCATAAACATGAACCTAAACATAAGTGTCAGATTTATATGAATCATTTTTGTAAGAGACACATGATGTTGTCCTGCTGCTAAACGGTTAAGTTTATATGGGTCCTTTTGGAAAGCAAACTGTCCAAGCTTGCTCTGCTGCTAGTTTTGTTTCCAGTCTGAAAAGGCCTGGGTCAGATTAGGGGAATTTAGCAGAAGATCTAACGGGACTACGTGTGAAATAGGGGCAGCGAAGGTCGGGGATACGAAGCAACGCTTAACGCTCTAAAAACAAACAACAGATCTTTACAATCAGTTCTCTATGGGAGGCGAGTGGAGGGGAGATTCTGCCAAGAGGCTGGCGAGACGGAGATGACTCACACAGAGAATCACAAAAATCAAGATGGTAAGAAATAAAGGCACCTAAAACAGTCTCCAGATCCCTAAACGAGAGACGAGAGAAGACGTTGTGGGTAAGTCAAGTATTCCAGACAGTCTACTTTTCAGCTCAAAAGCTAAAATGGATGACTCTTTTAATCCACAGGGAATTTCAGTTTAGTTGAGAGAATCTGCAGTAATCTCTGATCCACAAGGCCTTTGAGATGGAGCTCTATCCACATTAGTCTACCTTGGTTCATGTTTTTATTTCTTTGCCCTCCAGTTAATCCTTTCAATTTATAGGTAAATCTATGTTTTCCCTCCTTTATAGGAAGCCACAAACACAAGATAAATCCAGAATAGAAGGAGGTTGGCCCTTCGTTTTATCATCCCTTTTAGCAAATATTCCTCTTTCTCTTATCAATCCTGCCTCTGCATGTAATCCTGTTGCTCTGTTCTCAGTTCAGTCAGTGTATTTCTCCTCTGGAAATGCTGATTCTGAGCCTCTTCAATTAATAAGAACAATCATAATTGTTTTACAGCAAAACTGGATTAAACTCAGTAGCAAAGATTGGTTATCTCATATTTAAAAGACTTACAGTGTGTGTTAATGGTGTGTTTTCTATTCCCAGATCCCCCACTTACCTCACTTTAACTTTCCCAGGAGTATGGATGTGATTGTTTTCCTCACTAAAACCAACTCTTGAAAAGCAACACAGATGAATTATGGATTTGTGCCTTCTATAGACTTAATTAAAGAACCTCATGTCCTCGTTTCAGTTTAATAAAAGTTTAGGCTCCATCTTGTTGACTACTCAAAATTCTGATTTTCTGATGATAAAAACAAGCAAAACAAAACATGTTCTTTGACGGACATTTTGACCTTCATTCAACAACAGGAACAAGAAATAACGTCTTCACGCGTTAACAGCCAAAAAAAAAGGTTGTTTGCCTTCCAAAATAAGAGCATTTTCTGATCTACCACCTTCACATTTAAAGTCTGTTTAAGTTTAGGCAACTTCTTGTTGTTTTAGATAGATCATTTTGGGGCGTTTTCACCTTTATTGGACAGTTTTGACGGTGACAAAGATAGACTGTGGATGGGAGACCTCAGTCTGCTGTGTTAAAGTCAGACACTTGTTGTTTTAGACATTTGAACAAATGACTGACTTTTCTTCTTCCTGTTATAAAGACCTCCCATCAAGTGCCTCAGGTGACGAAGCCCTTAAACATGTATTGTACAATGCTACAGAAATCTGAATGAATACTGAATGAATAACCTCCGTACTTTGCCTTCTTTTTCAGGCTTTTGAGACAAATTCAGTATTTCAGTATTTCAATTAAACGATGGTGCGATATTCTCATGGTATGGTGTGATCACACCAAGTTATTGAATGATTCGGCATATTGTCCTCATGCACTGTATATATTATCAATTATCCAACTCACAGATAATGTGTGATGTGCCATAACAGCTCATCTGCTGTATATATATATATATATATATATACAGTACAGCCGTGCTCACACACTCACTTTTACCTCAAGAAACAAGGTAGCAGTGTGTATTTTTTGTGCCTCCTGATTGGGTGTACATCCCAGCTGGACCTTGTTAAGTGAAAGTGCACCTAATGACCTTTTGCAGGAACGACAGCCTGCAATGCTTCACTGCACAAACTTCGCTGCAGCTCAAAACTAATTTGGAACTTTCTGTTAAAATGTACAGCAGTTAACTTCTGGTTTATCATACCACAGTAAGTTGTCTTTTTTTCACTATTACTACATTGTCTAGCATTGATGAGAAATACAGCAGAAACTAGACACATATTATTTTGATCCTGTCCCCACTTAACAGCATACTGGTCCACCATTTTTAAATCTTCTTCTTACTGCATGTTGAACCAAAGCCAAGTGCTGAGATTGCTTATTTTCTGGTGTTCCATTCAGTAAGAAACAAAACAAATCATTTCTTGTGTTTCCCACTGAATGACTCTGAATTACTACATTTGCATCGGTGTTGGCTTGTAGGAGGATTTTCCTCAACAGGAAATTGTCAAGATCCCCCAGAGTCTCTCTCTGGTTTAGTGACCGAATATTGTTGTTGAGCTTTGAGAAAATAAAGCACACAGTAAGAGGCTTATCTGATACATTTCCTTCTACTTTGGGTCCCATGATCCAATACGGCAATAAGCTTAAAACCCTCCCATCGGCTCCACTAGATTAATTTTACACAAATACAAATCTAACTTTTTACTCCCTCTTCAATTCTTCTTGTGGTTTATGCATTGGTTTATACTGTATATCAGTTTGTGTTTATTTGTATAAATGTGTACATTTATGTTTTTCTTCCATTCTGTATGTTTTATTGTACATATTTTTTTTGTTTGTTTTTTTCAATGCAATGGTGAGATAAAGGAGGTTGCTGGTGGATTATACATCCTGTTCGGGGGTTGGGGAGATTAGGAGGAAATCATTAAAATATGTACTATAATAATATTGTGTGTTAAATGAATGCTTGGTTTATTCAATAATATATCACACACCCATGGGAAAGAAATGACAGAAATAATGCTAATGTGGGGCAATTCACTTTCACTATCTGCACATTTATGAGGAAGGAGACAAACGAAAAACAGAGTGAAAATGTTTTACTGCAGTTTCTTGGTGAGCAGATGTGTTCCAAGTTTCAAAGTGGATGATTTTGTGGAAGTGTTGTAGGAGGTGCAGACGGATCGGTAACAGATTAAAGGAAAAACCAGCATAAAGTGTCTTAGGCATGTGTTGGTCCACCACGAGCCTCCAGAACAGCTTCAGTGCTTCTTCTCATACATGTCTACTGGGTGCATGGAAAAAATATAGTCCCTAATTTGGTGTTTGTCTCACATGTTGAAACAAAAACTCTCCTAGGTGTTGGGTTGAAATCTGGTGACTGTGACGGCGAGACTCAAAGCATTCATCGAGGCATCGTGCCCTGAATGTAAGAATCTGTATTTGTATGTTGGAAGTTTGATAATTTTGATGTAATGTTTTTACAAACCAAAAACATAATTTAATTGTATAAATATGGCGTAACGTCACTCTGGATGGATGGATGGATAGATTTATTCCCATTAACAAGAAGCTGACATATGTACAGAAACATACACACTTAAATGCTAATCTAATAAACTCGTATACAAAACTAACGTTTACATTCTGTATGACTTACATATGATAATGTGCACTTTTCATGTACATGCAGCTATGCAGATAAACATGCAGCTATGCTTATGTGCATATGTGCTCATAATGTAAAGAAATGCACATAACAAACTGTACAAGCAGACAGTAGTGCAAAAAAAATGCTTTATTCATGTTGGTATTTGTAATGTCTTGCACTGTTCATTTAGTTTGTGACTGGATTTGTTTTTTGTGGGAAAGGAAAAGAAAAAAGGCAACCCAGGATTCTCCATTGTTCACTTCTGCAGTTCATCAAATCTAATGAAAGCTAACAGGCCAGATAACATTGTGCTGCTTTAGGGGAAATTATTCAACACCCTGTTTGCAACCTACCTCTCGCTGTCCGTTAATATTCTCATATTGTGGCCTGCACAGACTGAGATGGCGGTTGGACCCCATGAGACCCTGCAGATGGGACAGCTTGTGCCATACTGTGGACCATCACATCCAGACGGTAAAATGTCACAAAAATGTCAGGGGAAACCCAGTTGGCTTCATAGCAGATATTCTTCAGTGATACACCATTGAACAACACCAAAGAAAAGGCCAAACTCCCCTACACTCAAGTGCTGCCACAGACTGCATATTGGCAGTGTTGCCATTAGTTAGACACTGGTTCAATATTTTATTTTCAATTTAAGACTATAACGAGCAGAGTTGTGTATTTATTGGACAGTGGTGTACATATATCGGGAGAAAACAAAGCCATAGGCCCCAAATATTTAGTTATTAACAGCATCAGAGGCCTGCTCTTTGCAATCAGCCCGTGGCTTTAAAGGCGTGTTAAATAATCTATGACCTTTATAGGACTACAAGGAATTGCAACCAATTTGGCAGAACTTATCTCCTCCTCCAAGTCTCTGGCAGAGCACCAACCTCCACCCCACTTCCCCTGAGCGACGGCAGCCTGCAACTGACACAAACAACAAAGCTGCTTTTTCAAAAAGGGGACAAATAAGCTCTCCAATGAGAGCAAAAGATCCTGCTCAAATGTCTTTCTTGAAGAAGTAATACATCAGGATGCAAAACACTGGAACAATCATGATAATGTGAGTAAAGATGTCGCTGGTTTAGCAGTTAAGACTATAGCTGTGTCCCAAGTCCCTAATACATCCTAGTTATCCTAAATAATATATACTAATCATCATAGTGTACTGTCTTAGCAGTTAGCATAATAGAAATCAACATTACCATTTTATGCTAACTATTTATACAATACGTGCACCGTCTTTGCAATGATACTGCCAATTAAACTTTTTTTGTTGTTTTTTTTTCCCCAAAGATCTTTCTGGAGCTGTTTCACCACCAATTACTTTAATTTGTTTATTTTTCCCCAGCTGTGAGCTGGAGGTGTGCAGTACACGTACAAACTAATCTTTAACACAGAATCTTCAAAGTGAACTGGATATACTGAAATTGTTACAGAACAAATCAGTAGCTTTTAGCAGAGGAGCTCCACTTCCTGGTGACTGAGAGTGTTGCTGTCAGCTCAGCCGTCACACACTGCACTTTACTTCCTCATTAAAAAGCTTATTAAAACCACAGAAACAATGTGTTTATCTGTTGTAAATAATAGGCCGCTCAGCAATTCATCTCATAAAAAGTGCTTGCAACGCCCCCGAGGTTGTACTGAAGTGAACATAACAGCTTGAACTTGCAACAGACTGAACTGAAGACAGAATCAGAACAAGGATGCGTTCACATAGCTTAGAAAAAAGGGAACAAACTGCATAATGACTATGAATCTTTAAACTGAACTGAACAAAACGACTCAAATCAGGTTGTAATTTACACCTCTGCTGTGAGCTGCCCCTCTATCTATGGGAGAAAAGTGTCCATCAACCAAAATTGGGCCTATTTAGTACTATTTATGTAAGCTCTGTGAGGCTGTACTTAGAGATACAGCGGTGCTTTGGGCTAAATGCTAACGTCAGCATACTAAAATTCTCACAGTGATAATGCAAACATGCAAATGTTAAGCAGGTGTACTGTTAACCATGTTCACCATCTTAGTTTAGCTTATTAGCATGCTAGCATTTCTACCTGATGGGTATTCAGTCATAAACCAACTAAATTGGACAAATTAAAATTTGACCTGATGATGACGCTAGCTGAAAAGTTAAGGGATCACCAAAGTTATCACATTTCATCCGAAGTGGAACATGAATGTCTGTACCACATTTCATGGCAATCCATCCAATAGTTGAAACATTTCACTCAAAACCACAAATGTCAACCTCATGGTGGCGCTAGAGGAAAAGTCGGGACCACTAAAGTCATTACGGCCCCGTGCATACTGGTACCAAACTTTAATCCGCTTCAGTCTAGATCAAAGGGATGGCCCCACTGACCAGCCGACATGGTTAAAAAATGCTCTCTACGCTTTAATTCAAAAGTTCAGCCTGAAAACTGACTTTTTAAAACCAGACAAATCTGAGCAGTTAAATTAACATAATTTTGTGCTTTGGGGCAGCAAACTTCAGGCTTATTTTATGTCACTGTAATATTGCAGATTAGAGTATGTAACCCAGAGCATGGATTTTCTGTCTTACAAATGAAAACTAGTACTAATGTATTTAGCTTGCATACAAGTGTGCAGAACATCTCCCCCTCTGAGGACTGGACTGTTAACTCCAGCACTGTGGACATTAATCAGTAACAATAACCACCAGTAAACGTTCTCATCTATAGACTCTACTTCCATTTAAACAGTGAAGATTGGGATATGATACCTTTGTGCGCTGAGTTTGCAGCGTCAGGAGCTCGTCCCAGCAGGGTTTGTTGATTAGCATGTGAGCCAACTGGATTCCCCCTCATTATCTAACAAGCTAATTACAAGCTAATTATTTCAAGGGAGCGAGGTTAGCGCATCAACTTTGCAAACTTGTTTAATTGATAGAGACAATGCAGCAGTGAGGGTAATCATTATAATGGATGGTGTGTCTGTTAGTGGAGTGAAAGAAGAAAGAAATTAAATTGTACCTCAGGAAACACTGCGTCTTTAATTAGGAAACAATCTATACTGCAAAGACAATATGTGCCTCCAAAATTAACAAATCTAATAGGAAATCAGTTTCTTAACAAAGCTTTTACTACTGTGGAATGAAGGGCAGACAGAAGACTCACAGGGTTAAAGATTACACACTCAACACATGCAGACATACTGGGCGAGTGCATGAACATACATCTACAGTATGTAAGGCACATAAACAAGACATTACTGATGTAGAAACAAAGCAATGCTTAACAAGACATTTAAAAAGTAAATATCTTCTCCTCCTACAATTTGATGAGATCCTCCATTGACATTTTCATTATCTTTGATAGTAAAACATTACAATCTTGACAAAAAGAGAAAAACAGGGACATTTTCAAAATAAAATGTTGATCACAGGTAAAAGTAAAGCCAACCTAAAGCATTCCCCTCATCTCTACAGAGCGTTTAAGCATCTTTCAGATCATTGTTTTGGTTTTACGGCCCACAACTTTCCTTTCTGGTTCAGTCTTACACATCCACATCAGTTCTCAGTGAAAAAGCTCTAAACACCCACCGGACACTACCTGCTCAGCAGCACACAGTAGTTAGCGACATACTGGAGCATTTAGCAGCTAAAGAGCCAGACCAAAAACAGAGCTCGAGTGAATATTGAACTCACTCTGTATTTACTGGATGTGTAAATAAGCAACTGTTTGCCAACAAGTTCCCCATTTTAACTTAAACGTTAAGGTGTCAGTGTTGTGTTTACAGCTTGTTCCTGCTGCTCCCAAGTGGACAAAACAAATTATAAATATTAAAAGAATGCAGCTTTAAGGTTTGTAGCTCTGTAGCTGCTGGTGGAAGCCGGGGTTGGGGCGAATCGAGGGCCTCGCCAGCTTCACCTGGCTGTATGCATCATCAAACGGCAGCCCCTCCCTCGACATCAGGTGGCCAATCACGATGGAGGAGGAGCGTGACACGCCCGCATTACAGTGGACCAGCACCACGCCGTCCTGCGGGAAGAGAAAGTGAGCGTGATGCAGGAAAACAGAGAGGTTAAGAGGGTAAACATTAAAGAAGAACAGGTCAAATTCAGAAATCGTGGCCTTTAATTATAACCTTCACTCGTTCAAGCGGTCGAATCAGGAATAAAAACGTTTCAGAGGCTGATATCTACGTGGCCAGATACCACTAATGCTAGGTTTTATCTTTTTTTGTCATTTAAAACTTCTAAACATGTTCTAGTTCATGAGTGCAGCGTTCACCATATTGACATAACGTCTGAAAGAGTCGTTTCACTGCATTTTTCCTCGTGAAAATCTGTCATTTCTGACTTTCCAACTTCTCTGGAAGCAGCACCAGACAAAGCATGTAGAGCAAGTTGAGACGGAATAAATCTGTGTCTGTGGTTTGTGTGTGTCAAAATTTGCAATATGATTAATATTAATGTTGATGTAATTATTTTACTGCCTAGAGTGCCAGGCTGGAAATGAATTTTTTAAATTCCAGCCACATCTTTAGACAATGCGTGCAGGCCCACGGCTCAGTTCTGAAGCTCAGCATATTGACACATTTGTCTCTTTTATTCAAAATGGAGCCTCCCATCACAGAATAAAGTCTCTACTCTACTGGCTGAAATGGAGCGGAGCAGAAACTGTAAGCACAATTTTTATTTTACATGTCAATCAATCCCCATTGAGGGCCAGGAGATTTAGATTAGCTTGGGCTACACGCGTGTACAGTGCATCGGTTGCTGTAATTGACATGTTGTCACCGTTATCTGTGCTTTCATTTCAAAATATAACCCAATCAGGCAGTTCCTCTGGGTAAAACACAATCAAATGACGCACATACACAGCATATAGAGAGGCTATACCAATGATATCAGTCTTTAATAAGTTTCTATCAATCAGAAAGGTTTCCCTGCTCCTTTTATATCATTTTTGCCGGTGTCTGCAGTCACCATAGTTACGTCGTGTTTTCCTTCCTACAGAAAGAGGAAACAACAGAAATCTTCTACAGACTGAAAATTGCCTGAGCAAGATAATCCATCACAGCAAACATGGGGACTTAATTTGGTTTTGTCAGAGTTTCTTGTTTTGCCGTTATTTCATTGCGCTCGAGTTGAGTGTTTTCATATCAGTGCTCACATCACATTACGCTCTGCTTACGGTCAATCTCCTGACACACACACACACAGGAAGAACTGCAAGCCTCTGCCAGGAAATAGTCCCTTTAAAAAGTATTACATACAGCATGTGAAATGACTGAGAACTGAAAACTAAGTGTAAGCAAAGAATATTTTGACTTTCTACATTAAATTACCCCAGCATGGTCTTTTAATAGGTATTCTGGCCACCCAACTCGCCTTTATGCTGACTTATACTTAACTGACTGCTGTATATGTGTGTAAATGCATCACAGTGAGGTAGCAGAGTAGCTGTGCATGCACACTGACATGTTAAATTATCCGGCAGATATAAAAGATGGCATTTTTAGGCTACATGAGCCTCCTGAGAGAAAGTAGATACAGAAATGTTCAAATAGATTGGATGCATTTTTTATGCGGTAAAATTTTAAGGTTACTCGATTATTTAAATTTCATGTTACTTTATTCTTCTACCCTACTAGATTTCAGGAGGAGATATTGAGCTTAAGATTAAGATTTTACAAACAACATAATGGGCATATAAAATATTATGCATTATTAATTAAACTACCCAACTGTATTATAAAGTAGTTAAAATAAGTTTCCTCTCAACAAACTACACGATTAAAATGCTGCTTTAAAAGAATCAGAAGCAGAATTTATTTATCAGACTTATCCAATAATATACTATATAAACACAAGACTGAAAGAGGCACGTTTTGCTGATAATATTGATAATATTTCTGTACTTTGACTTAAAGAAATACTTCTAAAATTTGGGAAATACGCTTCTTCGCTTTCTTGCCAAGAGTTATATGAGAAGCTTGACACCGCTCTCATGTCTGTACGGTAAATATGAAGCTACCGCCAGCAACTGGCTAACTTAGCTTAGCACAAAGACAGGAAACAGGGGGAAACAGCTAGCCTGGCTCTACGGGGGGGACCAGCCGAGGATGCTGGGAAAAACTCAGCTGGCTGCTTCATACACTTCGCACAGCTAAGTTTAACTCTCGGCCAATAAGCGAATAAGTGTATTTCTCCAGATAAACTTTTCTTTAAAACATTTTAAGTAAAATTCAGTTGATTTTACATTGAGTTGATTACATCCTAACTATGTGTGTGTGTGTGTGTGTGTGTGTGTACGTGTACCTGTTCTCGTGCCTGATCTATGAAGGAGCTGCATTCCCCGAGATATGAAGTGATGTCAGTGTCTGGGAGATCCAGGATCTGGAGTGTCTTATAAACCAGCTGATCTGGGAACAGGTTAGTGACTCCGTAGGCCACATTTAGCACGTGAGACACCTGACAGGGAGAAAGAGACGTGAAACTCATTGAGCAAATGACCCCTGAGCACTCACTTGTTTTAAAGGCTGTTTTTCCGCTTTGGTAAGAGGGAAAGAGAGATGTCCTGTCAGCCATATTGATGACATGACGCCACCTGAGTGTGACTGAGTGAGAGGGGAGAAAGAAAGAAGAGGGTTGACAAAGAGGGGGAGGAAAGACGAAGAGGAAAGAGTGCGAGAGACAGCGAGGGAGACGGGAAAGAAGACAGATGGCTCCAATTCATTTTGCAGCATCTGTCTACTCTCACTTAAATTTAGCTTACCTCGGAGGGCTAAATTCTCTTAGCATCGTACTGAGGTGTCCTGCTTTTGGACTGCTTGTAACATCTAACATCCTTTTCCACAAGTTAAAGGATAAGTCTGGTGATATTCTACATTCTTCTAATTGTCAACAAATTGAATGAAAAGACCAAAACCAGCAGTGAATTGATCCTACTAACAAGTATTGTGTGTGTGTATCCTGTGCCATAGCGGTCCATTGTTGTCCAAACACCATTAAAAACACATCAGTGAGCCACAGCGTTGCACTGGGTGACATGTTCCTTCATTACCATGAAAAACACACTGTAGTTTATCTTGAGTCATTCCCACATACACCATCTTGCTGACAAAAATACTCATAAGAGCACCAAATGTGGATTAATCCGCAGCAGAAAATAGTCCCCAACAAATGCACCATTTCCCTGTTTGTGTAGCATTTGCTAAAAACTACAGTGTTGAGCTGTTTTAAGAATTACTGAGACCTTTTCAAAACTATATATATGAGTCATTTTTAAAGATCAGTAGGAACCAATGGGCCACAGACAGAGTGGGGAGGTCAGAAAATAATGAGAGGGACTAACACATTGTTTGTTTTGATCTTTTCATGGGATTTGTTGACAATAAAAATATAGAATTATGGCAGCCTTTAATAAGAACAAAGGATGGTGCAGAGCACATTTCATCAGTAATGAGTGTGTTTGCATGCACACTAATAGCCTGGTTATGATCAGGCTTTTATAAAATCCTAGTTATATGTTTATTTATTCATTTATATGTTATTTAAGTAGTTTGACAGGTACAATGCTCTTCAACCTGTATTTTCATCTGTTGTCTCTGGCCAAAAATACAACCTAATAGAATAAAACTGCATATGTCAAAAAAAAAAGATATATACAACATAATAAATACTTCAATAGAATATCCTGGTTTTGGGGAATATTAACACCATAACCATGTTTCTGATCTTTCTCTGTCATGTTCACAGGTGCGTTCTCAAATCGAGTTATGTAGTAATTAGTCAGTGAAACAAAAAATATCACAATTAATGAGATAATTTGGGTCCACCTGCTGACTTCTGTAATTCAGATGATGAAATGTTTTTTGTTGCTCTTTTCATCCATTACTAGAGAATTTATAGAGAAGCTGGATCCAGTAGAGAGGCAATGCAGCCAGAATCCAAACTGGGTTCATCCTCAGACAGTGTTGCTGGATGAGGAGGAATCAAGACAAACGTGCACCGATACAGACAGAAAACTGAACAATACTAAGAATCAGTGAAACAGGGAGATAGATAACCAGGTTTCTCTATGTTCCATGTAAACATTATACCCTGAATATGATCAAAACCAAGATGAGACTCAAAATCAGGAGTCCAGAGCCAGTAACTGTGTATTAAATGTTAACTGGTGAGAGCAGATCCCTTTATAAATTGTTATTTGAGCCCACTGTCAAGTCTCCTGAGCTTCACTAGCTATCTGGGAAACCCTGGTTGGTTTGGTTATTAGGCAGTCAAGGTTTCATCGCAGTAACAGGAAGTGAAGGTGTTTGTAATCTCTCCAATTCATCACCCTGAGACTGCACAGGCAGCAATATGCTTGTGCCTGGGAGCAGCCACTGCAGAGAGGAGTAGTCACATTTCTCTGATGTGGAGACGCAGCGCTGAGACTTACTGTAATCATTTACTCCCTCTACTGAGCCAAATTGTCACTGCATGAGTCATGAAGCTCCTCTGGCTATTGGCTTGCCGTCCCGCAGGAACATGGCTGCCTCTAATCTCATGTCACTACACATGCAATCACAACAAGGCAAGGGCATGCCCGCTCTATTGATCCCCCTGTACTGACCTTATATCTCTGCAGGGTGTCAATGTCGTGGGCTGCATCCTGAGAGCCTGAAAAGGTAGAAACAACTCGATGAGAGGACGGACAGGAGGGCATGCCTCTGCTTACTAAAACTTATCAATTTAAAAAACGCTTCCTACAGCCTGATAATAATTGCTCAGTTTTAAATTGATCAAATGCTGCTTTCCCCCCTCTTCACATGAATATTAATCAGCATCTCCTTTGTAACCTTTACATGAGGGACACAAAATGTACCATTTAATTCAGCTGTACAGTACTATCAGTGTTACGGTGATGATGGCGATGCTGCTGGTTTTGTTAAAACTGTAAACATTTTTATTCATTATTAGAACAGAAGCGAATAGTTGATTAGTCGATCAACAGAAAATGTATCTTTTAAGTCATTTATCAAACAAAAGGGCCAAACATTTGCTGCTTCTTCCTCTTCTTTGTTTTTTTTTTCAAACATTTTAAGTCGAATATCTTTATCTTGAACAAAACAAGCGATCTGAAGATGTCACCCTGGGCTCTGGGAAAATGTGAAAGGCTCTCTATTTTCTGACATTTGATGGACAATTAATCTCTTAATCACAAAAACAATCAACAGATGAACTAATGATGATAATATGCCTCATTTCTGAAGCCTTATTCCTTTTCAAATAAACCAGGGAACAATCAGTGTCTTACAAAGAGAGCAATCAGACGCCACAAAGATACAAACACTGTCGATTCAGTGGTGTCAAACCTCAACAGCAGAAAACAAATACTGCAGGATATCAGCACCTATATCACTTAAAACATTCAGACAGAAAACAGCTGCAACACCAAGGAGGGAAGATATCAGTCAGCAGAAACCAGCAGTAAAATGGCTTCAAGCTACAGGAGAATGATTTGTACAGTAGCGCCAGACTAGGCTGTAAAACTGCTGAAATAAACATCCAATATTATCTACAGCTGCAGAGAAGGAAGTTTATGATTTTCATGAAAAGAGTGAGCAAAGGCCTTCATAACAGCAAGAGTTTGAATGAGTAACGCAGCAGAGGACGCAGGTCAAAGACAAATGGAGGAAATAAAATGAGCAAGCCAACCTGAAGTCATCGAAGGAGACAATTAAAACAGACTGAGCAACAGTCTCTTTCAATTTGTCACATGCAGTGGTAGTCTTGAACAGCAGGAGCTGGATGATCATGTGAAAGAGACATATGGGCAGGAAACAGAAAATGATGGCAGTGTGGATACCCGCAGCAGCAGCAGCTCACTGCCTTTAAAGTAGCAATATTTGCACTCTTTGCAGTAGCCAAAGCCACTTTCACATAATGCCAAATGCATGGTGTTGAGAAGTAAATCTAAATCCAAAGGATAGCGTGTCTTTGGAAATAAGCCAGCCGCAGCCCATATGCCTCATCAGTGTAGAAGGAAAATATTTAAACTGACACATCTGTGAAAAGGGTTTTGAAAACTCTCTTCTGCCTTTGCACTGATTTCTCTTGTATGTTACAATTATTGTAATATTGTCTCTGTCCAATGTAAATATATATTTGGTGATTTTTAGGTTTTCAGATGAAGGATTAAATGCTCTTTTGTGGGTTCAGACAATTCTACTATATCTACAAATTATAGCCATGATTATCTTTAGAAATGTGCTGTTTCATGATTAAAGACGTTGTTTAACATATGTACAAACAGCAAAGAGCTGTTCGATTGCCACCTGTAGAAGTAAAAGTTGTCACAGAGCTTAAAAGAATAGTTCAACAGTTTTTGGTAAATGTTTGTGCTTTAAATATGAAGCTACAGCCAGCAACAGGTTAGCTTAGCTTAGCACAAAGACTGGAGACAGGGGGAAATAGCTAGCCTGGCTCTGGCCAAGAAATAGAGCAGCACCAAACCCCCCTTGTAAAACCTTATTTCTACACGTCGGTTTGTGAACGGATTAAACAAACAAAGTGCAACGTGTTGGTTAATTTAACTTTAGAGGTGGAAGTTTTGACCTTTGGATAGAGCCAGGCTAGCTGTTTCCTCCCGTTCCCAGTCTTTACGTTAAGATAACGGTTTCCTGTGATATGAGTGGAATCAATATTCTCATCTAACTCCCAGCAATAAAGCAAAGAAGCATATTTCCCAAAATGTTGATCTATTTCATTAAAACAAAGCTGTTTTTCATACTTCATAAAACATTGACATTTTCAACATGGTTTTCATTGGTCAGCGACAACATGCTTTATTAGTCCTTTCTGAATTTATCTGTAAACATGAAGCTCTGTGATTCTGGTTTATATTAATTTGTGGTGTCGGACTGGTCGTGTTTATATGCATGACAAAATAATAACCATCATTGGAATTTACCAAAGAATGGAAGTATATTATAAATATCAGAAATG
Organism: Enoplosus armatus; assembly: GCF_043641665.1. Taxonomy (NCBI): domain Eukaryota; kingdom Metazoa; phylum Chordata; class Actinopteri; order Centrarchiformes; family Enoplosidae; genus Enoplosus; species Enoplosus armatus. The sequence goes on along the minus strand of NC_092191.1, from coordinate 3,095,272 downwards.
CTGAAAATATTTCACAGTGCTAAAGAGAGCTGAGAAGAAGGCATACATACTGTACATACTGTAATATGACAACATCACAGACAAACGGCTGCTTGCCAAGTTGAATGAGAATCACAACAACAAAGAGGCATTTCAGTGTTGGAGAAAACCTGCCAAAAGTTTACCACGGTGATTTATTGTAAATCTTTCAAAGAAGTGATCGTGTAAAGCGTCGTAACAGGGAGCAGTTTAATGCTATTAGCACTGTGCCACCTCTATGGAGCCTAACAGATATATTTTATTGATCCCTGTTGAGAAATTCTCTCTTTGATTCTCTCCCGCAGCGAGGTCAAAGCACGACGTAAGCTAAAGAAAAGAACGGCACGCCAGAGCTGAGAGAGGGGAGTCAATGTCAGGCTCAAGGACACTTCAGCAGGACGGATACATGCTGACATGTGAGGGAGTCGACCTGCGTCCTCCATCTGAAGGGCAGACCACCATGCTCCCTGAGACGAATTCAAAATTAATGACATTGATTTATTAATTATTAGGATTTTATTTATTCAATATTAGGAACAAACCTATTGCCTTTGTGGACTGGAATACTGAAGTGACGGAGACACTATGAAACTGTTGGACAATTAAAAGCTCACAGGCTGCAGCGAGGTCTCCCCACTGTGCTACCATAAACATGTCACAACATCTGTCTCTGGAGAATGGACTTTAAGAGAGGAAGTGAGTTCAATTGAAACACTATTAGTTAATGACAACAGAAATGTATTATTATAATAGTAGCAGCTGTTGGAATAGCTGCAGTAGTAGTAGTAGTAGTAGTATTAATACTGGTAGCAGTGGTGGTGGATGTTTTAGTAGAAGTAGTAGCCAGGAGTGGAAAACAACTAATTACAAGTACACAAGTCATGCAGTGACACCTGAGCACATTCACCTGAGGAGGGCCGTGAAATAAAATCAAAAGCTCCAAAAAAGCTGATAAGTGAACCTTGAGTTTAGAGCACTTTATCACAGATACTTACAAGTACTTACTGCGATTGTGCCTTTTTTTTATATATATTTGAAGTTTTTTAATTAAGATTCTAAAATCAGACCTTTGTCTTTAATCTTCAGCATCAGTAGATTTGGGATTTTATGTCAAAGTACTTTTTGTGTACTTATATTCTAAAATAAGCTCTTTGTCCTTCTACTTCTACCTCAATAGATTGTTGGTGATGAACTGCTCTCAACTACTACTGAAAAAGTGAATAGAGAATAGAATAGGATTCTTTTGGAGAGTGTATTTTATTAAAATGTTCAAGATGCTACATGGGCGCTTTCAAAAAGGTACTTTTGACTTCCACTTAAATGATATTTAAGTCATGAGTACATTACTCAAATGCTCTTTCTACCCTGGGAGTAGTACAATGAGTGGACGTAGTAGCTGAACAGTTAGAAGTTGTGATAGCGACCCTTGTGGTACTTGTGTGGGTGTTGTATTGGTGGTGGTAGTACTGTATAGTAGTAGTACAGTAGTACTCATAGTAGCAGTGGAATGAGTTTTAGTTGAAAAAAGTCAAAAAGCTCAAAAAGTCCTTGAAGTAGTAATGGCAGTAGTAGTTGTTGTAATAATTAACAGTAGTTGTAGTGATAGGAGTGATAGTAAAAGTAGTAGTAGCAGTAGTAGGAAGTTAAAAGGTTAAAAACAATAGTAGACTAGCACTATTAGTAGTACTAGAAGTAGTTATATTAATGGTATATATATTACCCAGCAGTAGAAAGGGTCTAACGACACCAACTTGAAGGTCCAGACTTTTATCTTCTACAAATCCACATCCACTTCCCTCCTCCAGCTCTTCAACCTGCTCCTCTCCCTCTCCTCCATCACTCCTCCTCTCCAGCAGCTTCCTGCCTGTCACCGTGGTAACATGTGTGCACTGTTTCTTCAGAAGGTTTTTGGAGAAACCCTGGATCTCCTGAGCCAGCGAATGCATCACACAAGGGTTTAAAGGACTCTGCTGAAACAAACCAAAGACTGTCAGAGGAAGAATTAGGTTACACAGACCGAGGTGATCAGTTTATACTCAGTGATGTAAAGGTAAATAAACCACACTGTATGTCTCAGTTGAGATGAACAAACACCAAAACATACCAAATCAGTTGTAATCTTTTTCAGTTTCCCACACCGGCTTCTTTAAAACTGTGAAATCTCGAATTGAAAAGTGGGCATTAAAGTGTACCACATCAGTAGATAATGGCTGCTTCTGAACAAAATCACGGAGCTTTATCACTTTAGATTTCCTGCTTCGTGCACCCACCCGGTCTAAATGTAATGAATTCTACCAAAATACCGCAAAGAGTTCAATCATCGCTGCATTAAGCCTAGATGTGCCATTATTACAGCTAGAGTATTTAATACAGGCAGAAATGTGTGAGAAACACAGCTACTGTAGTAATAATCAAAGGCTTTAACACAGAACTGACAGCTGAGTCGGAAGCTGCGTCAACAATGTGATGCGTTCATGTATTCACAGTAAAATAGTAAATGATACGGGTTCACTAAGAAATCTGCTCAGGGTGTGGCTGATATGGCTGTTAATTTTTGGTTTATTTACAAACAAATCTATCCATCTATCATTTAAACAACTTTGATTTATAAAATTAAACTTTAATATAGTTAAGCTGTACTTGTGAGCATCCCCATGCTAACGTAAAATGCCAAGCTAGTCTGTGCTGAAAAATGTAAAGGGGCAAACAAACATGAAAACAGACTGGAGGGAAAACAACATTATAGAAAGATTTGCACTTAAATATGACAGTAAAGCAAGAACATAAGATGAAGTGATAAGTTAAAGCATGTCTTGATGAAGCAGCAGAAAACAGTTATCAATAGTGGCCTTACAGTAAGTTCACAATGCTTTGTTTTAGTCTTATCACCAACATTATACCTTGAATATTACTGAAGGCCTTATAGTTGCATTTCCCTTTAGTATCCGACTCTGGGGTCATTTGTTTGTATGGTTCAATGATCAATTGGGTTACATCAGGCCCCGAGCTTTACTATTGCCGAGGGTAACTGAACGCAGCAGGAGCCAGCCTCGTTGTGAAAACCAGGACAACTCCTCATCCCTGTGACCGAAAAAAAAAAAAACAGGCAGGGAGACGGTGGGGTGGAGTACAGGAAGCTGCTGTCCCCGAATATCTGAACATGGGCGAAATCTAATAACGCCATAAACCACAGCTTCTTTTTTTCCTTCTTTTGCGGACCAGAGGCTGCGGAGATTTGTGATAATTTTCTTGGATTGAATTGGGAGATTTAAGCGAACAGCGGAAAGATGTCTCGGGGAGTGATCCAGCCCAGCCAGCAGAAACTGGCAGAAAAACTCACCATCCTCAACGACAGAGGCATCGGGATGTTGACCCGTGTTTACAATATCAAAAAGGTTCGCACACACACGCAGTTATATCCTCATTAACCACATGGGGCTGTTAACAGATTCAATATATGGACAATATCTGCACCTGCACCCCAAACGAGTGTCAATATTAACGCTAAGAGACAGTATGAATGCTTGATTAGCTAGCACTGACTGTCAGACTCTAACATTAACTGCAGCTAGATTAATTTACCCCTGATATTTTGCATATTAGCCACTGATAATAATTTCCTTGTACATGTACAACATGTAAATATGTGTCAATAGGCACTTGCGTTATCCAAATGTGTCCCTTTAGCATCCCTGGGAGCAGGCTGTGGGTACTGCTAGCCACAAGCTGTCGCGTTAGCTTGCGGTAAAGTTGCCTATTGGTTTTACGATGTAAACTGATTTTCGGTTGGATTAAAGGCAAATGTAGACACTTACTGTGAGCGGTGTGGTAAATATATATCAATCAGAAACCACAATTAAAACGAATACTATCAAATTAAGCCCCTGATGTGATGTCGGCAAACCTTCAGGCCTGCAGTAGCGTTAATAGCCAGCTAACGTCTGCTGGTAATGGCGGCGGCTGTTGGCTAAGCTAACCACCGCTAAGCTAGCAATCGGGCGTCGTCTCTGCTCCACCAAAAGCCAAAACACGAAGCTCACCTAAACACCAAACCACAGATACAGCTGCAGCCTGATGCTAACGGCTAATAGTTCAAACCAGTCAGTTGTATGTAATTTAGTGTTGGTTTTTTTTACCCAAGCTGACAGCTAGCTACATTTAGCTTGCAAAACAATTAGGAGAAAATGAAGCGAAAATAACTATTAAAGGCTGCTTATTGTCGGTTATTTTGTAATTAATTCGAATATTCATTAAAGTCATGGCTAACGTTAGCTTCTACTGGTCAACAATATCAACAAACACTCAGCATAACATCAGAAGCCAATATGATGACTAAAAACTGCCCCCATTATCTGACAAGCAGTCAAACAAAAAAAAACAATAACCAATATATTATATAAAAATATATCTTTAAAACGTATAAGTGCAAGTAGCTCTTTTCATTTGTCTGCCCTAGCTTTATCTAGCAGATGTTTTGCTCACTTAATGTGGAATCCTTGATGGATTAACCTATTATTTCAGCACAAATATATAGCATTTTAGTATGTTAAGCCACTCTCAGTAACATTGACATGGCATTTACAGCTTAGTTTTCTGCATACATTATTACAGTTCAATAGACAATATAAACTATAACACATTTATTAATATTACTGACTCTTAACTGTGTTGCTCAAATAGTATACCAATGGTTTGTGTGTGGGAGGAAAAGAGTAGTGGGTCTGTTTGTGTGGGACGAGCCTTTGTGCCTGGGTATGTATGATGAATAAAAAAAGAGGGAGGGAGAGAAAGAGGTCAGTCACATCCTAAAGTTTTAGAGTGTACAGAGTAGAAGTCAAACTGTCTGAAAGCCCATACTGTTTCCTATTTATTGGCATTTTGAGTTGTTCTATGCTGTTCAGCAGTTAATTATATTGATGGTCTGAAGGCACCTTGAGTCTATTATGATCAGATAATTTGATTGTCAACTAAAATGTCTGATAATTAGTAATCTGAAGAAATAAACATAGTACAATGTAAGCTTTTTACTTAACATTGTGAGCACACATATATTTTTATTCTCTGTGGAAGCTATGACAGTATGAGCAGTCAGACACAGTCACTGAGATTTTGCTGCTGATTACTCTTCTTAGTACGCCCTTCCTTTCCTCCCTCCTTCCTTCCTTTTTCTTTCTGTCTGTCCCATCATCTTCATATCTATCCTGATCTGCCTCACCATAAGGCTTCTGAACATATCCACCCTGAAAAGCTGTTCCAATGTTTTTTTTAATGCTTCTTTTTACCTGATATTAGAAAACTTTCCAGCATCCAATAACCACAGCATCCCAAAGCTAGAAATGAAAGAACTGTGACAGTAATCTGTGATACAATCAGTGGGCTCGTTCTGGACTGATTCTGCTCCCTCGATAGCAATTTGGAGACAAGTTTAATCTTTTTAGCTCTGAAACTCCACAGAAATTCCCAACTGAAGTGCTCACAAAGTTTCAAAGTCTAATTTATCGTTAGTGGAGTAGCTGTATTATGTTTCTTAATGAAAACACAGATGACAGACTTTGTTGTCTTGTTTCTACCTTTGGGAGAGAGTAATTCATGCTCACTAATAATAATATTGTCATCTAAGATCACAGCAATGTTCTTTTCCATTTTAAGCCTATTCACTCATTACACACCATTGACTAGCTGCAGAAAACCTTAAAATATGCTCTTTAAAATTTCCGTAACAGTCACCTTTAATTAATCTTGGCTGAGTGGCATAAAAGTTTTTGTTTGCTTATCTTTCAGCCAGTGGACCTTCTAACATCATATTTTGTCTTGCACACAGCGCTTACAGGGTATTTATTTTCCTTAACCTTGCTTACACTCAGGTAACCCCCCATACTCTCCTAAGCTTGTGTGCAGTTAGTTAAAAATATACATTTTGTGAATGTATTATGAATACAGTAAAAAAGAAAAAACCCCAGCATAGTCCCTGTGTGTAAGGAGTAAACCTGCACACAGTGAAATATTTATAGGAGCTAGACTGGATGTTCTCCAAATACTAGAAGTACGATCTACTGTAGCATTGGATCTCTCCACAGGATGGACGCAACAACAGGAACATCGGTAAATCGTAATGCAGTTTGGTGTAATAGCCCTGCAACAGTAGCCAAAAATGTTTTTATTGAAACCGTGTGAGAGAGATGTTGATTAATCTCAATGTTAATTGTTTTTAATGTCAGTTTTAAATGGAGTGACACTGGGTGAAATAAACACCTCTCTGACACAGTTTTTAGGGGATTTTCAGGCCTTCAATTTAATTTTATCTCAGCTATAATAATTATATTTGCATTGCATTAGCAGTCAGTTTATGTAACAGATATTTATTTTAAAGCATAATGCTGTCCACTATTTATTAAGTTTTTACAATAATAATTGTTATGGGTTTCTTTTACGAAGAAGTGGTTTGTGTGAGATCAGGATTTTCTTCTTCTACTGGCTGTGTGGTGCCAACATTTTCTACTGCTTCATGCTGCATACTCACTGTAGCTGCTCTCTGATCAACAAAATCTGCTCTCTTTTTTTTTTTTTTTTTGTTGCCCAGAATATACTGGAAAGTGTAGGCTGGTAATAGGCTTACCTATGGTGGCTCAGAGGGGACAGTAGCTGCAGGCACACATGAATAATTACATACTGTGGGGAAAAAAAGTACAGGTTGACATTTAATGAAGGGCACCCCTGATTACTGGGGGCATTTTTACCCTTCATTTTTTATTTCAAGGGCATTTTATGAGCTGTTAAGGGCAAATTGCTCAAGACCTCCATAAATTTCTCATGGTCTGAATGGCATGTTGCCCTGGGAAAACTGCAGCACAAACTGAATTTCATCAGACTGTTGGCATGTTTAATATTTTCATTAATTCTATTTGGTTTGAAAAGATAAAACTCAGTTGGAGTGACTTGGGTAACAGATGGGCAGCTGTGCTATTGAGGGCTGTGAGTATGCAGGTTTTCTTTGAAAGTGAAGACTTCATCAGGTGCTTAGTCCCTCCTTTTGGTTGAATTTGCTCTGTCAGAGAAATCACCTGTTGTAGTGATTGGTTTGGATGGAGACCTGCAGACTCTCGCCCCTTTATGACACTATCTGCGCACCTCTGTGATGTAGATGGTTTAAATCTAAATGTGCGGTGGCCAAAGCGTTTGCTGAGGGATTCCCTTATCTCATCGGCACTCAATCAAGCAGTGAGGCTACGCATAAATGCACACATAAATGCAGGAATTTCTGTTATGTAATACATACTATTGGAAATCCAATCTGAATTGAGTCCGTTTTTCATCATTGGTTTAAAGCAGGGCTGGTTATTCAGTGGAAAATTAAACATTGGATATGTTGCAGAAAGGGATCAAATGAGAGTAATTTTTATTCAGAATTTACCGTGTCTCTAAATGCGTTTATAAGAATAATGTGGGTAAAATATAATAGACTGGAGTGTTAATAACATACCCGTTTTGTCTCGCTGTCTGTTTTTGTTAACTGTTAACTGTTCCTTTTTCTTCTACTTCCCAAGAAGAAACTCAACAGATAAGAAAACCGGCCAATCAACAATGTGTAGTTAATCACGCATGTTTAGTTAAGGCTTCATTAAAAAAGGTCATCGAATCATTGAAAGTTAAACTGTTAACAACATGGTCAGGACTGTGTGCCATTACAACATACTGAAAGTTGGCTGGCGCAAGCGATCAAAAAGTGATGATCAATCATGATACCTGGCATATAATGATAAATGCAATACAATATTATGTGCCAGAGATTGCTGTGAATTAGCCTGTGACTGAATGAACTGAACTGAATTATATATATGAATTATATAATGACATTAATAAAAGAATGGTATTTAATGTGGGTCGTCACATATCCTCTTAGTAAGGTCACGATCCCGATCTGATTGGTGCATTTCTAGTTGAGAGAGATCCAATTGAGGGTCTATAGATTTAGCCTGATTGAGACTGGATTGGATTTTTGAGTTCCATACTTCAATCAATATTCATGACTTTAAAAAGTCAGAGAGAGAGAGAGAATACATTGAACTATTGGCCAATTTAAACATAAACGCTTAACATAAAGAAACAATCTTGACACGGATCCCTTTTAGATGATTTGTTTTTTAGAATTGAGACCAAGATACGTACTGAAGAAGAGATTTTACAGTTTTTTACAGTCAAAAGTTAACTCGTGAGTTCTCTCTGGAGGACAGACTATGTAATGGAGACAAGGAGTTTTTAAACAACTTCAAACCTATACATGTATAAGCTAATATTGTCCGGCGGGATTAGAATCAGAATTAGAATCAGAAACTGTTTATTGCCAAGTAATTACAAGGAATTTGCCGTGGTCTGAAGGTGCTATTGTTTTGATAACAAATAAGTAGAATATAAAAGGTAAAATAAGAATAAAAATAAGATAAATAACAGCAGAACCATTATTAACCCTTTAAGTCCTGAGAAGTCAACATCAGTTTTGCTGTCAGTTGCCCAGAACCACAACACAAGGGCTTTTTTATTGACCCACTTTTTTTGTGCCAACATCAAGCCACATGTTGTCAAGTCCTGCTCGTGCCACTTCACCACCAGACTAAACCCAGTTCCAACTTACCAAAGTCCTCTAAAAGTGCCATCACAGTCCTACAGGACCACAGAAGGACCTGACTGTTTTTTTTTTATAGGTGAGGTCTATTTGTGCGACTGGGACCAGACCAGAGAGTCCAGAAATAAGTGAATGATGTTGCTACATGTCCATATAACAATGAAATGATAAATTCAAACCTGTATTAGAGCATCACCAGCAGTGAAGCGCCCGGTGCTTCAGCCATCAGGGAACTCTGCAGACATTGTCAGTTACTAAGCAACAGCCATGGAGCAGAAATGTGGAGCAAATATTGCAGCCAGTGAAAACTGCAGGGGCCAAACTTTGTCTTCACACTGTTCTGTATGAGACAGGGGCGCTGCTGACAGCCGGAGTGTCAGCCATATTATTTTCAGCCCCTCCACTCTCTTAAAATGGATGTGTTATTTTCAATGTGTCTGAGTGCGTAGGTAGGGACCCTACACTTTGTGTTACTTTTGAAGACAGCGTGCGTTAAAACAAGTGTTAACATGATCACATTTTTCTGTTTTGTGTTGAAAAGAAAAGCCAGAATGGCTATCCTTAACTAAACTCTCAGATATGCAGAAAACACCTGTATGAGAGCAGCTGTTTTAAGACATGCGTGTGCTTGTGTGTGTGTGTGTGTGTGTGTGTTTTTGTGAGCGAGTGTGTAGACCAGTGATCCAGCAGTTTGTCTAGGTGGGCTCTTTGTTTTGATTTCTTCTCTTCTTCTCTCCGTTCCAATGCTTCCCCCCTCTCCTATGCAGCAAGGACAAGTTTGGAAGGTTTGCAAAGTTTATCACCTTCCACTGATGAAACCCCACCCCCTTCACCCTTCCTCAACTCCCTCCTCTTCCTCTTTCCCCTCCCCTCCTCCTCCTCCTCCTCCTGCTCCTGGCTACCTGTACTGATCTGTTGGTCCTCTCCTTTGTGCCTCACTCCTCTTCATGTTTGAATCTGTGATGCTGAGAGTAAGGCTGGGTTCCATTCACTGTCAGTGTTACCAACCTGCACTGGGAATCCAGTGTTGTTCATTTTGCTTATGATACAGCATTCACATGCACATTGTTTTTCTGTGCTTTGTTTGGGAAAAGAAAGCTTTTTTTCTTTTACTAGACTGCAAAGCCAAAACTAGATTTCACCCTCTTTTGTAAATACCAGAAAGATCTTAACAATTTGCAGGTGGATAAGGCTTCACTTACGAATATGGCATTTAAATATGCCAATTGGCAAATGCTTTTATCCACAGTGCCTGACAAAATCAGTGCATTCATTTTAGGAAGAGTGTAGGTTAGATGTTGTTTATCAGGAGACTATTTTCTATAGTTTATTAGTAGCCACTAACTAATCACCACTTACCCACTCCTATTAATGTCTTTTATTGTGATGAAAGTCTTCATCCCAAAAAGCAGTTATTTAGATGGCGGTTTAATCCTAAAAAGTTGTTCAAGTTGTTGTGAATTGGTTTCTATGTATTCTGGTCGAGAACAAGCACAGTAATGCTGACAAATGCAAAAAGCTGAGTGAAGAGTCCAGGCAGTCAGCCAGCTCTTAGCAGGTTGTAGTGGCTCTCTCTGTTCCTAATCACGTGAAAGCATCTATTCTTTGGAGCTCTTTTTTTCTTTTTTTAGCTGCAGTTAATCCTTCCATGAGAGAGCTCACACTGTGAGGAATGACAGACAAAAACGAATTCATCTCAGTGAGGACAAGTATGTTTTTGCGTGGTTTACGGGGACTCTGAAGGATCACTGAAAATGTGCCGTGGGGCGTTCGAATATTTCATCCAGTAATCAGCGGCCGTAATTAGCTTTCAGATGTAGGTTTCCCCGGCCCAGTGCGATCTATTACAGGGTCCCCAGCCGTGAGTCGGTCAATGTGGGGACTCTTTGAGAAGCTCAGCTCTTAATTGCTACCCGGAGTGGAGAAACGATGGTGGAGGCGAGACTAAGGTCTGTTCTGGTATCCAGGCAACAGCTCCCTTACTCCTCCCTGACCGCTACTGATTCTCAGCTTATTCCCATGCCCTGTCCCCTCATTCACTGCGTCCCTCTTCCATCCATCCTTCCATCAGCCCCCACCCCACCCAAACCCACCCAACCACCCACCCAGCCAGCCAGCCAGCCAGCCAGCTTATTGCACCAGCCACCACCAGCACTAATGGACAATGCCACGCCACATGAATGACAGAAAACAGTTAATAAATCATCATGCTTTTGTTATCTGATGCTAAGAAACTAGCAAATTCTGTTCTTTACTGCAGAAAGTAAAATATTAATAATAATAGCTGAGTAAGTAACCTAGTTGAAGCTAAATAAAGTGGTGAGACGCTGCAATGCTGTGGCTACAAAAACTAAGCTAGGTCTCTAGTATATGCTAGTGTAATAGAAACTATTTTGAAGGTTTTGCATGTTTTAGCCCATTAATTACAACTCATGTATAACTTGCCGTACATTATTACCAACCATTATCCAAAGCATAGGTGTTTACATTGAATGTTTGTCAATGTGTTGTTCATTTTTAATATATCACTGTGTCACTGTCACCTGTAATGCTGACAGCGATGAAACCTTTTTGTTGCTTTCACGTGCTTGTGGGAATTTCTGAAATCTAACATGTTAGAGTAAGTCGCTGTGCAGCATCACATCCACAAACCGTGTTGTCAGAAAGTCAAAGCAGATAGGCAGATGGTGATTAGTGTTGGATGTTGGAGCTTCCTACAAGCATTTGAACGGACCAACAAGTAAGTAAATGAGTTAAGTTTATTTATGGAGTACCTTTCTAGAGCAAGCATCGCAAAGTGCTTCATGAATTAATAAAGTGAGGTGTAAATATATGCACAAATCATCACACAGGCCTGTCTGCACGAGAAAGTTTTTAAACTCCAATTTAAAAGGTTTACATTGACCAACTTTAATGTCTTAAGAGCCTGTGGACCACAACAGCAGAAGCTGTCACCTTTTTTACTTTTGAGTTTGGGCTAAAACATGGAAAACACTTGTACAGTCCTTTCAGTTAGCATGCCAATGTTATGAAGTAACCGGACAGTGTTTTTCACTCTGCAGTTCCCCGGCGTGAGTCAAAGGGTAACTACACTTACGTTGCCAATGTAGAGACTAGTCTGTTGTGTAGGGTGAGGCTAGTGGTGTGTTGTCACCAGAAGAGCACTATGTTAGCAAAACTACAAGGCTTGTGCTTTTTGCAATTGCATGGATTTCACAGTCACATCTTGATTCCTTGTTTCTCATTTAACACAGTTAAACTTCAGTCTGCCTCTCACACACCTGAACAGATCTTTGGCCAGTAGCTGTTGAGTAAACGCACAGTGACATTGTTCATAAGTATTGATGGCTGTTGAAGTTGGAAATCTGGATCAGGTGTGAGAAGTGGGCGCAAGGAAACAAGCTGAGACTCAAGGTCCAGTCTGTCATTGATGGGTATTGAAATCATGTTGGTGTTGTGTGTTTTTCTGTGTCAAATCCCCAAAGTATCCACGTGTTTTGTGTGCGAGACCCTGCAGTAGTGGGTGTGTGTCAGACCCAGCTCTACGAGAGCTCAGCATGTTTCTCTTTCAGGTGTTTCAGTGAGTGGACTAGCTTCAGCTAACAGACAAACTGAACAGGGTTTTGGCTAGCTAGCTGGCTAGCATGACACATCTTGTTTAGTTGATTTTGCTCGTTGGGTAGACTATTGTTTTTATTTTGACCTGTCACGCTAATTTTTCTAGTGAATTAAATCAATTTTACACTCGCACCATTTTGCATCCCATTTTGATTTATAGCGGATGCAAAGTGGCAGCAGATGCCGATCAGTGTTTCCTCTTAAACTTGCAGTTAAACCAGCAACATCCACAGTAGTGGCTCTGATGTGGATCGGTAGTAGTCGTAGCTAATCTGTACATTTAAAGGGTGGTGAAACTTTAAATCCTCAATGGCAGAAAGACATTTTTTTTCACTGATCTCTGTCGGTTGAAGGTTTCCAAGTCTGTTGCACTGACCACACCCATTGTCAGCAGTGTGGTGTATTTCACTTGGGAACAAAAGCAGAATTTTCAGCTTGTGTTTCATCACATTTTAATACCTGGGTTGTCAGATACCTACTGTGTTTTTGTGAACCAGCATGTGTTGCTGTTTTTGTGGTTTCATTTTGTACTGGCTGATGCTGGAAATGTTTCAGCGCCATGCAAACTGAAATCCAGGTTCATGGTTGTGGTGCTGTTTCAAGCCTGTTAGTTCATTAGCTGTGATGTGTTATTGCGGGGTAGAAACATTACATTTATAGCATAGTTTTGTGTAAATTCATGTTACTTTTTTAAGGCTTTTCTAAATGTGTGCGTCCACTTTTTAAATTTAAACCTTAACCATGAGGAACTGAATCCTCAGAACGGTCACTGACCTCTTCTAGGATTGTTCCTCTGTGTTGGCAGCCAACAAACTTTATATATTCACTCTGTTTATGGCACATGCATGGACCACATCTTCCTCACCATTCACTACTACACTACCCATAATGCATGAGCGCTGTTGCTTCCTGCCAGAGTCAGGGCAGTCAGACAGGATAGAGTAACGCCTCTAGAGGAACAGATATTGATATGAAATAATTAAAACAGATCAGCTCATGTAGGTGACAGGAAACATGAGAAGGGGCTTTCTCTCTGATCACTTATCTCTCTTTCCTCACTTTGCCATTTCTCTGTGTGCCCCCTTTATTTCAGTTCTCCCTCCCTCCCCCCCCGTGTTTCTTTTTCTCCTCTGTTTCATTCAATCCCTTCTTCATTCAACCCGACCATTACTCTGCCTGTCATGCAGTGGTACTAACCAGTGATGGCTCAGAGACACTGTTTGAAACTGAAACCCTCTCATTACCTGGAACTCTCTCTGTGGTTCTCATCCTGTCTGTGTTGTGGATAGCTTTCAGGCAGAGCATAACTTCTTTGATTCTGGATGGTCAAAATGCTAAATTATTAGATGTTTAAACATTTTACAGCTACTAATGAGTATTATTTGTGTTTTGAAATTAACATTGTAATATCTAGGCTCAGCTCTCCACAGCTCAGCAGTTGAGAACCGCTGGTCAGTTCAGGCTCTTTCACTCTTTTTACAGTTGAACCTGGTTTATCCAAACATGAAAACCACAGACTTCCAAACTTAATTCAGCAAAGTGGAAATCTACCCTGCTGATTGTGAAACATTTTGGAAATCATCTTGTTGTCATGTGCATCTTAATGGACTGCACATGTCACTTGCATCAAGTTTCTGTGTGTTTTCATGTCTTGAATATGCCTCTGGTCTGGAAACTTCACTAAATGTCAGTGGTGTCAGTATTTCCAGTATTTCATTCACCTGATCCCCTTCTCATATCCTGGACCGGGATAAACCAGTTTTCACTGTAAGCACTAAATGTTTCCCTGGTGATGACCACACATCTAACATGCCTGACCATGAGGAAATAAAATGTTGTAATAGTAGAAAGAAATGCTGAAATATAGAATAAAGAGCCTATGTTTCAGTTATACTCACCATATGTTTTGTTTTTTCTCTCCTCACCTCTTCTTTTCCTCCTCTCCTTTCCAGGCATGTGGCGATCCCAAGGCTAAGCCCTCCTATCTCGTTGATAAGAACTTGGAGTCTGCGGTTAAATTTATTGTCAGGAAGTTCCCTGCTGTGGAGACGCGGAACAATAACGTAAGTACGCCTGCATGTATGTTTGCGGTGTGTTTGTAAGGTATAGAGAAGAGTGTCCGCGCACCGATAGGATCCATTTAGCTTCAGGTGCACGCACTTACACGGCGATATCTTCAAATTTTGAATCTAGACTGTAGGTTAATTTTTCTGAACTTGCATGGAAAATTGTCACACTTGAACATGGCTTCTTCAGCTAGACTTAAATGTCTAGGTATAGCTGAGCAGATCTGGAACACATGTAGAACAACCCGTTGTACTACATACATATATTATTATGTTATTTTTTTTGTATCAAATAATGCAGTGGTTATTGAAAAGTCATTTTATTTATTTTTTAGATCAGAAAAGATGTGGGCTGTAATAGTTTGAGTATAATTTGACAGTGGAAAATGTAAAAATAACAGCAGCTGCTAATGTTAATTTTAAGTATCAATAACAAAATCCATTACTGTGTCACATATAATCACAAACTCCCACCACAAGTTAACCAAAGATTTAAGTGATGCATTAACATTTACTTAGTCGGACTGACGGAAATACTAAATTATGTAAAACTGAAACTAACAAACAAACTTTTTTAGCCATATATACGCTTCTGTTTGATACCGACTGTGAAAGCAGTTTTATGTAACAAAACACTTTTAAAACTAAATTTAAATTTTGGTACAATTTAAGGTGACTGTGTGTGTGTGTGTGTGTGTGTGTGTGTGTGTGTGTGTGTGTGTGTGTGTGTGTGTGTGTGTGTGTGTGTGTGTGTGTGTGTGTGTGTGTGTGTGTGTGTGTGTGTGTGTGAGAGACCGGGCATGTTGAGTGAACGAAACAGAGTCATTGCTCATCAAATGTGTCCTTCAGCTTTACTTGTTAGCTTAGCTCATAGCTTCTGGCCTACATGTTTATGTGAAACTGTCATTTAGCAAACAGCTTGTGTGTGTGTGTGTGTGTGTGTGTGTGTGTGTGTGTGTGTGTGTGTGTGTGTCTAGCTTACTGCTTTATTCTGTATGACTGTGCAGAAAAGTGTCTCTTACGTTGTTTTCTGCTTTGTTTCTGTGTTTGTTTGTGTTCTGCATGCTAAACTTGGCTTATTCCGGACTTGTGCTTTTTGGTAAGTTTTTGTATCTAAGTTTCTGTAACTTTTGTATTTTAGTTCACGTACCTGAGTTTTGTGATAATGTAATTTTTTTGTACCTGTTTTTAAAGCTATTTTGGCGCGTGTTTTTCTTTGCTCTGCTTTCTCTCCTCTCTCCTCTCTGCTGGCAGCATTTTTACTTTCTATTTTTTCATCCACTGAGTGACTGTGTGGCTGGTTAACTATCTGGTTGGCCAGCTGGCTGACTGCTAGTTGATTAGAAGGCTTGATGACCGACTGGCTGGCTGTTTGAGTGACTGCCTGCACTAAGGAGTATTACGGAGCAGATCATTTATTGTCTGTCAGTTGACTCTATTTTTCAGTTACTTCGTAATGATGGCTGACCCGTGTCTGAACAGGTCTGAGGTCTGCGTCTGTCAGTTGGCAGTGACTACAACAGCAGTATAGGAGAACTGACCATTCAAAATGATTAGAGGGCAGAAAAAGCCCTCTAATCTCCTATTAAAGAAAAATGATAATCGACCAAATTGTCTTTAGCTTGACTTCGAGTAACAAAGGTTTCAACTCCTTGGTGCAGCAGCAGTGTCACTCACTCTTTACACTTTTTCCACTTTATCTTGTACAGTTGCACTTGTTAAAGTTACAGATCTGACCTGAAACACACACAGCTTTGGGGTTAAATTTACATACAGTATGCTTCAGTCATTTCTGTCATGTAAATAGAAACTGCTTCTTCCTTTTACATATTCCAGCTTGTTAAAAGATTGATGGGACAATCTTTTAACAAGCTGATGTTGCATCCACATTTTCACTTTTCCAGACTTCAACAGGTACTGAAAAGGATTGATTGACTTTCCAATCTCACGTCTGTCTTTAAACTCTGACTTCTAGAAAATGTAAATCAATGCTATTGGGTGGACCGTCTGGCTTTGCTATGATAGTCAGATTTTACTTTGGTGAAACATTTCTCTTTTCTTTTTTTTGGAAAGTCTCTGTGCACCCCAGGCCATAATTCTGATTCTGTTTCCAAACATAGATTATTAGTCTGTTAAGAGTTGGTGGGGGTGGGTTCAAATTAAGCAAATAGAAAAAAACATGGGGGAATGTTCTACCAAAGTAAAATGACTTCATATATTGATTTTAAGGGATCTTTTTTGAATCTGTCTTTGTATCTAGTTATCTGTGTTTCCTCTCTGTTTGTATTAATAACATAGTTTTTCCAGCTCCAATATCACTGAATTATTCAGCAGCAGCATCAGTGCTGTTAATTTAGTCAAAATGAAGAGAAACTGTAATTTATTTGAACAAGACTGTAAACTGTATTGATCCCTGAAGGGACACTTAGTAATTAGATTTTTTTTTTTAGTTGGATGGGTTAGAATAACAGATATGCAGATATTTCTCATTCCATTTTTAAAACCCAGTCAGAGTTTAGTCAGTGGGCTTGTATTAAGAGTGATTTGTCAGCTCAGGCTTAAAGTAGAGGAACACATTTTAATCTTCAAGTACCCACAAAAAAGCCAAAACGAGACACAGTAAGTGATAACAAATTGTCTTTATTACTATGAATTATGAAAAGAGTAAACCGGTTTTACTGACATATAACATAAGTCATATATGCTCTTAATTCAGATTATTTCATAACGTTTTTGTAATTGTGTGCACTCTGCCGTGTTTACAGCAACAGCTGGCTCAGCTGCAGAAGGAAAAGTCAGAGATTCTGAAGAACCTGGCTCTCTACTATTTTACCTTCGTGGATGTTATGGAATTCAAGGTAGGAAAACACACACACACACACACACACACACACTCTCACTCACTGACGATATACTGTGAAGGACTTCATGGTGCTGATTCTAATGAAGGTGTTTATATTGACTCCTTTTAATAACAGGACCATGTGTGTGAGCTGTTGAACACCATCGACGCCTGCCAGGTTTTCTTTGATATTGTAAGTGCACAAATACAATTATTATGTCCATCTGTAAAAATCTAATGCAACAGCTCAGCCACAGTTTCTACCTTTAGAAAGATAATAATGTTCAGCTTTGATTGACACTCAGAGAGGCATTCATTTAACTATATGGTAGCAGTTGTGTTGAACTGGACTGAATCATATTGAGAGGTATCTCTAATGTTTTGCCCACACCATTTACAAACATGAGGGGGGATATTAGAACCACATTTCAATATAATGTAGTCCAGTATAACCACACCACTGAAGTACGACCTCAGTATTAAGCATATAATGCAAATCACGTCAGGGAAAATGTGTTATTTTAGAGGTGGTATGAAGTGTTTGTTGCTGCTGTCTTGAAGAATCCTACTGACCTTTTCTTTTCAGCTCTTATCTCTTTACCCAGCAGGTCTTCTCATACTTGATCATTACAGAGCAAAGGAAATATTAATGAATATTTACACATGGTTTTCATCTTTGCGGCTGCTTGATATTATCTACATGTGGCATTCATTGTTAAGGTAAATATGATTTTTAGCATCAAGAAAAAAAACGCCACTTTTGTCGTTTTGTTTCCTGTCAGACGGTGAACTTCGACCTGACCAAGAACTACCTTGACCTGGTGGTGACTTACACTACTCTGATGACAATACTGTCTCGCATAGAGGAGAGGAAAGCCATCATAGGGCTGTACAACTACGCCCACGAGATGACGCATGGAGCCAGGTGACTGAAACACCCTCTGACTGATGGGAGAATAGCAACAGCAGGACTTATTTAGTATCAAACACACAGTATTAACAGCATAAAAGTCGAGCAATGACCGTGGTCTCTATAGTAACCGTGGTACTGTGTGTGTCGTAGTGACCGGGAGTACCCCAGGTTGGGCCAGATGATAGTGGATTATGAGAACCCTTTGAAGAAGATGATGGAGGAGTTTGTTCCACATGGAAAGGTAGGAGTGTTAATATTTAGTGGTGTACAAACTTTTATTTGTCTTTGTGGTCTTTTTTAAATAGTTTTTCATTTGCCTTTTCTCATTAAAATGGCACCAAGTAAAGTTCTAAAGGTTTACAGTATGATTTCCAGTGTGTACAATAGATTTAATCTGGTTTTTACCAGGCCACAGTTGCCATAGCACCTCTAGTGCGACATTTAGATCAGTCAGAGTGGAAAAATGTCCTGCTCTGTAACTGGGAGCTGAAATATCGACTGAATTAAAGAGAAAATGCAGTAATGTGGTGAAAATCTAGACGCCTCCACTGCAGTTGTTTATGCAGCTGGTAATAGTTTGCACAGACTGCAGTGATACATAATGATCAACTAGAGTGCTAGAAAGTTCACATATCTGTAAGACTGTGAAAGAAAAAAGTATTTTATTCAGTTTATTCCTCTCCTTTCCATCTTCCCTTCTGTCTCTCCTCCTGTTTCTCTCTCTCCATCCTGCCTTTCTTCCTTTCTCCTCCTGTCTTTCCTCTCCTCCAGTCCCTGTCAGATGCTTTGATCAGTCTTCACATGGTCTATCCCAGGAGGAATCTGTCCGCTGACCAGTGGAGGAACGCCCAGCTGCTCTCTCTCATCTCTGCTCCCTCCACCATGCTCAATCCTGCACAGTCCGACACTGTTAGTATGACGACGACTGCACCGAAATGGCTAAATCTATATCTGCAATCTATATTTTTAATCACTGTGCCTGATCTAAGGAGAATGTTTTAAATGAAATTACTTCAATATTTAGTCATGAGTAATTCAAATGTTATGAATAAAAAAAAACTAAAAGACTACGTGTGGTTTGAGCTTGAGCTTTATGAGGCATTTAATCCATTCACCTGTATATGCTCCATACTGTGTAATCATGTCCTATTGATCTGATCCTTTCTCGCCTCTGTCTTTAGATGCCATGTGAATACCTCTCACTGGACGCAATGGAGAAGTGGATTGTTTGTAAGTACCTTAGAAACAGGGATTCAGACCTTCTATGTTCGTGTCAGGCCTTGTTCATTTCAAGTGGTTGCCCATTTATCACTGATATTTATTTTGGCTTCTGATTGTACTTGAAGTCATATATTCTTCTCTGTTCTGTCCCCAGTCGGTTTCATCCTGTGTCACGCGGTGCTGAGCAGCGACGCAACAGCGTTGTCTTTGTGGAAGCTGGCTCTGCAGAGCTCCACCTGCCTCTGTCTGTTCAGGGATGAAGTCTTCCACATCCACAAGGCTGCAGAGGATCTGTTTGTGAACATCAGAGGGTACGAGCATCTATATGTGGACACACATGGGCAGACAAACCGGTTTTTAGTTGTTTAAGCTATTTGTTTTACACAGAAATTCCACCTTTCTGTAGCTTACAGCGTCTGAAATGTGATGTTTTGCTGATTTTCTCAGTTTCATATCGTATCTCAGTTGAATAACTGTTTTTGGCTGTCGGCTGGAAATTTGAAGACGTTTGAAGACACTTTTTAGTATTTTCTGACAACCTTACAGAAAACCATCTCATACAGTATAATACAATTGCTCAGTACGTTTTCGCTCTTTTGATTCGTCCTGTCTGCTTGTTTTTGTCTTTTCCAGGTACAACAAACGCATCAATGACATCAGAGAGTGCAAGGAACAGGCCTTATCTCATGCGTACGTACATAATCTTTTTACTAATCCCTTCATTGTATCCCAGCAGGAATTTTCATCCAATTGCTCCTCACACACACACACACACACACACACACACACTACCCACATTTTCTGTTTTATTAATTTATATTCCTGCTCTGCATCATTTCAGCTCTGCTTCTAGCCTTGAGTCTCTCTCTCTCAGGGAGTCTCACACAGAAACATCACCTTCTTCTTCTTCTCTTTATCCCTCATTCAGCTTCTTTTTTTCTCCCTGATTTATCCTCCCCTCTTTGTCTCCCCCTCTGTCTCATCTCTGTTGTTATCCTCATTACTTATTCCATCTTCCCCTTTCATCTTCATTCTCATTCTTCTGCTGTCATTGTCATCCACTTACTTTTGTCCTCTTGCAGGATTGTCCTGAAAGTGTCAAAATACCATTTAATCACGATGCTTGTGTGTTTTCGTGCTCTGCTCTGACTTCTTGCCTGTCTCTCTGCAGAGGCACGATGCACAGAGAGAGACGCAAGTTTCTCCGATCAGCTCTGAAGGAGCTGGCTACTGTTCTAGCTGATCAGCCAGGACTACTAGGTCCTAAGGTAATACACAATACCACCTTTAAACAGTAAAATAACACCGTAAATAACCCAAGATTCAGTTTCAGAGGCGATAGTTGAGCGGTACTAAATGATAAGGAATACCTAAAGTAGAATCACCATTTAAAGATTTTAAATTTCTTTGAAGATCACGTGCTACAAAAGAATATACACATTATCCAGTTAAATACCACCTTAAAACATTATGAATTACAACTTAAATGTCCCTATATTATGACTCGAGTGTGTGGACTATTGGAACCTAATGTAACATACGGTACCATCTTAAAACACTACGGTACCACCTTAAATAATGTTACACAACTTTCTCAGACAGACAGTTTTTACCGCCTTAAAAAGCTCTGTACGTTCCTCTGGCCCGATGGAGACCGACAAGACTGTTTGGCAGAATATATTTGCTAAGCCTGACTGACTGTAAACATATTGCACATTTAGTTCAGAGACTGTGAGAATGCAGTTGCTACCAACTGCTCTTGGTTATTTATCTTAGAATTATTTATCTTGGGAAGTTTTTGACATTTCTATTTCCCCTTCTTAAAATCTGTGTCTCTCTCTTCTCCCCTCCACATATTTATTTATTTCCCACTAGGCGTTATTTGTGTTCATGGCGTTGTCGTTTGCCCGTGACGAGATCATCTGGCTGCTTCGACACGCCGACAACATCCAGAAGAAAAGCACAGATGACTTCATAGACAAGTACGCAAACACACACACACACCTGTATAAATATACACATTTACATGAATGTGTAGACATACAAACAGATGCATGATCACTCATACAGTAATACAATAATTGTGTGTGTGTGTGTGTTTTGCAGACACATAGCAGAGTTGATCTTCTACATGGAGGAGCTCAGGGCTCATGTCAGGAAGTACGGCCCGGTGATGCAGCGATACTATGTCCAGTACCTGTCCGGTTTTGATGCTGTGGTTCTGAATGAACTGGTTCAGGTATGAACACACGAACGCGCAGACCTCTGAAAATTTAGACACTTAACACACACTTATACACAATACCTAAACACAGGACAGGATGCTGGGTTTCTACAGTACAACTTTAATGCCCACCATTTTGAAATCTATATGATATAACACATTGAAACATTAAGAACTTATAGATCATTTTCCCTCTTGTTTTCAGTGATTTCAAGAACGTGGTCTTATTTTCCATTAATGGTTGAAATCTACGTAGATGAACGTAACATTTTGGGCCTCGGGTGGAAGCTGAATTAAAAAGACACGTTTTTCCAGACTGCTCTTGTCTTTCTAACCAGTTTTTCTATACTGTCTTTATCTGATAGAACCTGTCTGTGTGTCCAGAGGATGAGTCTATAATCATGTCTTCATTTGTCAACACGATGACCTCTCTCAGTGTCAAACAAGGTAAACATCACTTCTTGTACCATCAAAACTTAGAGGAGGAGTAGGAGTGATAACAGTAGCAGTAGCAATATTGCAGTTATACTGCATATTGGCAGTATTGTTACTAGTAAAGGTGGCAGTTGTAGTAATTTAACTCATAGTAATAAGAGTAGTACTTGTGATACAGGTTTACTGGACCGATATTAGTTACCAGAAGCTGATGATTGAAGGATAATGTGTGATTATGAGTGAATTGTTGTGCTTTTGTGTTCCAGTGGAGGATGGAGAGGTGTTTGACTTCAGAGGCATGAGACTGGACTGGTTCAGACTGCAGGTGTGCACACAAGTCTAGTGCTTCATTTCTTTAAAAACACATCACTACTTTTTTTGGAATTGACTGTAAAAGGAAAGAATAGCACTGCCGATCAATACAAAAATATCTCCTGTTTTCTAATGAACTCTTCTTCATACTGTTCTCCTTTCTGCAGGCCTACACCAGTGTCTCTAAAGCCAGTCTTGGTATAGCCGATCACAAGGAGCTCGGGAAAATGATGAACACCATCATCTTCCACACAAAGATGGTGGACTCTCTGGTGGAGATGCTGGTGGAGACGTCAGACCTGTCTATTTTCTGGTGAGACACGCGCATATTAACATACACAGTAACCCGTGCATGCAAACACAAAGTCAAATATGGTTCATATGTAGGAGGAACTGAGACAATTAGTTTGAATGTGTGTATCCTTTTATTTATCTATCTCCTGTGTGTGTGTTTGTGTTTGTGTGTGTGTGTGTGTGTGTGTGTGTGTGTGTGTGTGTGTGTGTGTGTGTGTGTGTGTGTGTGTGTGTGTGTGTGTGTGTGTGTGTGTGTGTGTGTGTGTGTGTGTGTGTGTGTGTGTGTGTGTGTGTGTGCAGCTTCTACAGCCGTGCGTTTGAAAAGATGTTCCAGCAGTGCTTGGAGCTTCCCTCCCAGAGCCGACACTCCATCTGCTTCCCTTTGCTCTGCACACACTTCATGTCCTGCACACATGAGCTCTGTCCTGAGGAGGTAAAAACACACACATATATACAGATACACAGCTGCGTTGTCTTACACTCAAATATGTGTCACAATAAGTCATTTCTTTGTCTGTGACCGTGTGTGTTTTCACACTCTTCTTCCTCCACAGCGTCACCACATAGGAGATCGAAGCCTGTCGTTGTGTAACATGTTTCTGGATGAGATGGCCAAGCAGGCCAGAAACCTGATCACTGACATCTGCACTGAACAGTGTACACTCAGCGACCAGGTAATAACACACACACACACACACACACACACACAAAGGCAGCCAATTTAAAGGAATTGTTTGACATGTTGGGGAAATAAACTTCAATTCACTGTTTTGCGGAGAGTTAGATAAGAAGGTCGATATAAGGTTACAGCCAGCAGCTGGTTAACTTAGCTTAGCATAAAGACTGAAAACGTGAGGAAACAGCTAGCTGGACGTCGTGCAATTGTTACACCTACTAGGACCTACTCGTTTGTTTCACCCGTACAAAAAATGACAAATTGCCGTTTTACAGGAGGATATGTTTTGTGCTGGACTGTCTCTTGGCTCTGAGCAGTTGCCGGGCAACAGGCAGACACTCCAGCAAGTTACTGGAGTAGTATTGATCAGATATGAGAGTGGTATCGACCTTCTCATCTAACTCTCTGATAGAAAGCAAATAAGTGCGTTTCCCAAAATGTCAAATTATTCCTTTAAGACTGAACACTTAAAGAGCACGCCTCTCTGAATTCATGACGTCACAGGCCGTGACAACTTGAAGCGGAGTGATAGTTATTAAGCTGAAAACTAATTCATCCAAAAGTAATGCCTGTTTGGCCAGCAACAAGGCACATTTGGAAGCAGCTGGTGTATAGATGTAGAAACAAATCAACTTTTCAAACATTGTACCAAATATCACAAAGAAGAGGAACCTTTTTATACAAAAGCATAGAAGTTTTCTGACAAACTTTCTGATGTCATGAGATTTGGCAGAGCATACTATTACATGCTGTCACATTGATGTTGTGAGTCCTTTGTTGATGCATGTCGTTTAAAGCTTCTTAAATTCATCTCTATCAGTTTCACGTCTTACTTTTAAAGAAAGCTACTGTCTTAAGAACATCAGCCAGGCCGTGAATAATCAGTCTTTCTCCATCTGTCTTTCTTTTCTTCAATCTCTTGTTCATCCCCCGTCTTTTTCTCTCTCCACTGTTCTTCTGCTTTTCTATCTCTAGCTGCTTCCTAAGCACTGTGCGAAAACCATCAGCCAGGCCGTGAACAAGAAGAGCAAGAAGGCGACGGGGAAGAAGGGAGAGCCAGAGAGAGAGAAACCAGGAGTGGAGAGCATGAGGAAGAACAGACTACTGGTCACCAAGTTAGTGAAATAACCAGACAACAAAACCACAAAATTCATTCACTTTGTTAGCGGCAGCAAAACAACTCAGTCTCCTCTTTGTCTTTTTATCTCCTTCTGTTCTTTCTATCTCTTTATGCTCCTGTTAATAAGTAATTACTATTGATTCTGTCGTAATTATTGATAATAGTTGAATAACAATAATAATAGTTTTCATTGTTGATTTGACTGGATTCCTATTAAACCTCCATCTTGGTTAATGCAGTAATAATGTTCACAATGATATTTAGCTGTTTATCCTCATAAATGGCTCAAATAATTGGTATATTAGTGTATCATCACCTGTCTATAGTATTTCTGTTCTGCGTTGTTTGTTTTCAGTCTGTCTCTACTGGATGCTGTTGCTGTAAAGACCCAGTTTCCCTACACAGATCATTGAAAGTTTCATCATATCTTAATGAGTCCATTTTGACCTTGTTGTTTTCTTTTTATTCCCAGTCTGGATAAACTCCACACAGCGTTGTCTGAACTCTGCTTCTCCATCAACTATGTTCCCAACCTGGCGGTCTGGGAGCACACATTCACACCGAGAGAGTACCTCACCTCGCACCTGGAGATCCGATTTACCAAGTAAACACAAGCAGATAAAACACAAGACGATTTATGTCCAATTCAGATACAAAACAGACAGCTTGCCAGTTATCATCTTTACCTTTTAAGTTAATTAACCACTCTCAATAAATGGAAAAAGCATGAAAATCTAGATCATCGTCAATACAGACAGCCGTCAGTGAGCAGAGTCAGCGCTTTAAACTTCTTTAAAAGCAGATTAATTGAGCATGTTGGATATAAGTGATCGGAAAGGAAATACGAGCTTAAAAGAAGGCATCTACAAAAGATTCACAACCACAAAACAGAGGAGACGGTTTGGTTTTTCTTGTTAATATAAAGAGAGTGTAGAGAAGTGAGATGCATTTGGGTTTTCAGGGTAATAAGAGTGTCTGATTGTGTGCATTTAAATAAGATGTTTCCTCTGCAAGCTGGGGATACATTTTGATAAATGTTTTACTCTTGCAGTTTTATGTATACTGCAGTATATTGTTGTGTTATTGCAGGCGTGTTTTTTAAATCTCCCTCTGTCTCTAGGTCTATAGTGGGGATGACCATGTACAACCAGGCTACTCAGGAGATAGCCAAGCCCAGCGAGCTGCTGACCAGCGTCCGGGCCTACATGACGGTGCTTCAGTCCATAGAGAACTACGTCACCATCGACATCACCCGGGTCTTCAACAACGTCCTCCTGCAGCAGACGCAGCACTTGGACAGCCACGGGGAACCCACCATCACCAGTCTGTACACAAACTGGTACGTTTGCTTGAGAATATGTAGTAATCCAAAGCGAACGCCATTTCATAAAAACATGCGTGGAGTTATGCAGCGTGTATGTGCAGGCCGTGCCAGTATAAAATCATTATTTTGATATAATACTGTGGAATCTCTCTGAAACGATGCTTCCTTGGAGCCTGTGTTCACAGATTGGCAGTTGTTGGAAACTCTTTTATTACAGCCACTAATAAAACAAATTCCTCTTGGTAGTGCTGAACAGAAGGAAATCATTTTTTATTATTGCAGGGAGTACTGTTGCATCTTAAACAACTAAATGCCAGACTTTTAAAGTTCATGACTGTAGGATATTGTTTTTCTCTCTCTTTGATTTGGGGGATACATTCAGGAGTTACAGGACTTCCACCTCTCAGTAATCACCACTATTTAAAAACAAACATGGAAATTGGCGCATCGTTGTATTAAGCAGCCGTTCACTGAGCCCAGAAACCCCCTACAGATGGATTAAAATCCCATTTAGCAACATAATTACAGGCTTATTTCTAAACTTCACTCGTGGTTTTAAAATTCAGAAAAGGTAAAGTTCCTAATATGGACTCACCAACCGAAGGGAGGACTAAAACATGTAACCGATACTGTGTGTAGGTACCTGGAGACGTTGCTCCGTCAGGTCAGCAACGGACACATCGCCTACTTCCCCGCCATGAAGGCCTTCGTCAATCTGCCCACAGAGAACGAACTGACTTTCAACGCTGAAGAATACTCCGACATCTCTGGTACGAACACACACACACAAACCATCTCATGTATGTGCTTCATAGTGCTGATCAGTATTGGACAGAAATAGAAAGTTCCCAGTTTGACTGCTATTGTTATAAAAATGTCTATTGAGTTGTATTTGTTGTAATTTTGTAATGATTTGTGGGTCTTCACAGAGATGCGCTCTCTGTCTGAGCTGTTGGGGCCGTACGGTATGAAGTTCCTTAGCGAGAGTCTGATGTGGCACATCTCATCACAGGTCGCTGAGCTGAAGGTATAAACATCCAGTCAGACATTCGCTCATACATACAACATAAAACTTTAACCTTTGTCACAGGAACTACTTTCCAGCAGTGGTGGAGGAAGTATCCTAGAAAGGCTAACTGTTTGTGTGTTTGTCTCTGTGTAGAAACTGGTGGTAGAAAACATGGAGGTGTTGACCCAGATGAGGACGAGCTTCGACAAACCAGAACACATGGCCGCCCTCTTCAAGAAACTCACCTGTAATGACACACACCTGAACACACACACACACACCTGAACACACACACACACATGCTTAGTACCATCTCACACTCTGCTTAATATCCTCTGGATCCCTGTTGTGGAAATATTTTCAGGAAACATATTGTGTGTTTGTCAGCGAATGTTTAACTACATTCACACTCCAAAAAGAGTCTCGTTGCTTTGTTGACTGCTGACTGTCTGCTGTCTTGACTGGTTTCATGTCTGTGTAAAGTCCCAGTGTTGATATTTCTTGTACTTAAGATGTGTTAACACTTGTAATGATATTGATAGTGGCTGCGCAGACTTGACTGAAAGGCAATTAAAAGTCAATACAGACACTCGGCAGAACACAACGAAAGCCTGAAATAATATGCGTCCTTGCAAATGAAGTTTTCCTCAGCTGGTGACTTCTATCATTGTAATATTGATTTGTATGATTTAAGATTTAAGCCTCATTGACTCGTTCTCTTTTGTTTGTGTGTTTGTAGCTGTGGACAGTGTGTTAAAGAGGATGACCATCATTGGAGTCATCTTGTCCTTCCGCTCCCTGGCTCAGGAGGCTCTGAGAGATGTAAGACACACACACACACACACACACACACACATAAAATCTTTAAGGGTGCTTTCACACCTGTAGTTCCGTTCACAATTTCCTTCGTCAAGAGTGTTTGAAACGTTAGTATGATCAATAAATTGTGATGCTGAGCAAGAGCAGTGTCCTCTTTTTCTAAGTCTAAAGTGACACTTTCCAACGCGCCTGCACCAGAGACCGTGGGATGTGCGTAACATAAAAGCACCATAAATGTCTTGCAGAGCAGTGATGCTGAACCTGCTTCTTACTGGACTGTCTCTGTCTCGCTCTCTCCAGGTTTTATCCTGTCACATTCCTTTCCTGGTCAGTTCAGTGGAGGATTTCAAGGACCACATTCCCAGAGAGACAGACATGAAGGTAAAACCACACTTACAGACGCATAAGAATAAACCTATTAACCTTTAATGTTCTCTCTCCTCATGTGTATGTATGAATCTCTGTCCGTTTCCAGGTGGCCATGAATGTCTACGAGCTGTCCTCAGCAGCAGGTTTACCCTGTGAGATCGACCCGGCTCTGGTGGTGGCTCTGTCCTCACAAAAAAGCGGTGAGACACACACACACACACACACACACACACACACAAATGCAGACTGAATCCAGCTTCAAGGTTAAACATGCAGAGAGAGAGCGATTAAATGCACGTCTTGTACCACCTTCTAAGATTGCTATAATAAATTATCAAAATCGTCGTCTCTTATGCATAAAATCAGTTTAATAAAGTTGGAAACACTGTGAAAGAGCCAATTATAAGGCTTTGAGGAGCTTATCAGGTCAGTCTATAGAAACTATTTTTCCCTCTTACAATAATTATCTGACCAGCAGTCTGTCCATTAATTTCCAATGTTCGTTCGTGCCTGCGTGGATGAATGAATGAATGAATATCCAGCAAAACACTTTACATGCAGCATGTGAGCTGAGAGTCATTCAGTCCATGTACACCTTCAACCAAACAGAGACTCATGAACGACAAAGGAAAACATAAAACGACAGCACACATTTACCCACATGTAAAACAGACAAGCTCAGCCTCAGTGTCTTTGTGTCTGATCACCTCCATCTTTTTATCCTTCATCAATTGACCTTTAGATTCTGGCCACTTTATTATCATGTCCAGGTGTCATTATTGTCCAGCTGTCTTACATTATAAAAAAACAAAGGTGCTAAATATCACGTGAGCACGCAGCTCTCTGTAAACGTCGTGTCTGAATGACAAACTGCCGTCACTTTAACGGACAGATGAAGATGTTACGTGTGCCATGTGTCTGTGCAGAGAACATCAGTCCAGAGGAGGAGTACAAGATCGCCTGTCTGCTGATGGTGTTTGTGGCAGTTTCCTTGCCGACGCTGGCCAGCAACGTGATGTCACAGTACAGCCCGGCCATAGAAGGTAGGGCGCCATGTTATTATATTGTTTTTGGTGTAGACAGATAATTTTTACTCACTTAAAATCACTTTAAACTCACCTTCTACTCTAAAAAAAAAAAAAATTTGTAAATTGCACACATGAAGTTGTTGAAGAGAAAATGGGGAGAAAACGCAAAAGAGCTGCTGACAATATGTATACATGTTTACTGTAGATTAGTCCCCCGGTAAGTATTATAATACACTGTCAAACTACAGTATGTATGTGCAGCAGTTCAGAGCCTGAGAGCAGTGCAGGAGAAAGCACTACAGGAAACATAATTTACTGCATCAGTGCAAATGACATCGACCTCATGCCCTCAGATTGATTGATTGATTGATTTGTGTGCACGAGAGTTATATCATCATCTTCATTATGTGCACTTTTTAATTTATTAAATTCTAAATACGTTTTTTAAAGGTCAGTTTTGTCAGTGTGACCTGTTTAACCTTATTTGTTGGATGTGTTTGAGTACAAAGATTTATGTAGTTAAATAAACCTGATGTTTGGTGCACACTGTTTAGTTGAGGCTTTTGACATCAAGGTATCAAAGCGATTCGGTACTCAAGGAGAAATTATCAAGACATTGCCTCCTAACAGCCTTGAAATGAAAGGTGCCATTGTTAATAAGCGACATTTGAAAAGGATAATGAGTTGTAATGGGCTCCGCCATTGTTAGTATGCAGACTGCATATTGGCCAGCAATTGGTTTTCCGACAGCACTCTCAATACACGGCGCCAGAGCAGCCACACCAACCATTTTGTGAACTTACAATTGCATGCACACGTTTTATATTCGCACACTTTTTATGCATCTCACACACACACGTAATGGCGGTAATCTGCATGAAATACAAAAATGAAATCCTTACTTTCCCCTGCCGGACTGGTACTTCCAGGTTTTGTATTCTGCTGTGGAAGTCTTAAAGAGCCACGCACGTCACAAATTAAACTGGAGTTAATTGATTTTCAAATGCAGATGATGTCTTCTTGTTCTCTTACTAACTGTGTGTGTGTGTGTGTGTGTTTGCTGCCCCCTACAGGCCACTGCAACAACATCCACTGCCTGGCCAAGGCCATCAACCAGATCGCTGCTGCTCTCTTCACCATCCACAAGGGGAGCATAGAGGACCGCCTGAAAGAGTTCCTGGCTGTAAGATGAGAACATATGATTTCAGTCTTTAACACACACACACACATACATATATATAGTGTATATATATATATATATATACAGTATATGTCCTTTCACCGCAGTCCAGTCACTACTGCAGTTAAACTAAGCAAGTTTACTGCTTACTGACCTGCTGCATGTGCTCGTGGATTGACTGTAACCAGGTTACGACAGTGCGCGCACACAATATTTCCTGGACCCCTGATTTATTGTGTACATGTAAGCGTATTGACTGTAGGGGGTAGTCCCGTTTCCACCCTTCTGTTTTTATGGACAATTTGAGCATTAAAAACAGAGTGGAAATGCCTAAATAAAAGCTGAAATGTCAAAAAAACAGAGTTTGGCTGAGGTGGAACATGTCCTCATACATCCTTATTTTTAATTAAAAAGGACAGAGTTATTGGAGGGGGTACGTAACCACAACATCCCCAGTTGGACCCCAGATGGGGGCACTTTGTTGTGTGTCAGCCCCCTGTGTCACTATAGCAGCTGATAAAAACTCCACAAATTACACAGTAAAAGACACAAATAGGCAGCAAGCAGCAATAAAATGTCATGATGTCTCAGAGGAACTGCAGCTGCATTCATTTGTATCATCCTGTTTAATGTTTTTGCATAAAGTGGAAACGCGCACAAATTCAGATATTTAGCTGACATTTTAGAAAATCACTCAAAATCTATATGGAAAAATAAAAATGAGACAAACATTATTTTTTAACATGTTTTTCTCTGTGTGTGTGTGTGTGTGTGTGTGTGTGTGTGTGTGTGTGTGTGTGTGTGTGTGTGTGTGTGTGTGTGTGTGTGTATGTGTATGTGTGTGTGTGTAGCTGGCCTCGTCCAGCCTGTTGAAGATCGGCCAGGAGACGGACAAGATGACGACGCGTAACAGAGAATCTGTCTACCTGCTGCTGGACATGGTGAGAGAGAAATCTGTTTCTGAGTAACTGATTAGATGCAGGATGAGAAAGCCATTTTCTTGGAGGTATTACTGTGGAAGAAGAGTCCTTTTTGGAAGTGGACCGAGACCCTCCTTTTCAGGTGGTCTCGGTCCGGTTGTTTGGTCTGCACCCAGGTTCAACTCACCTGGCAAATGCACCAGGGTTCGTTTTAACAGGTTAGGTGTTAAAGCACCCTAAGGAGATGTTAAATGTTGAAATGTTGCTTAATAATTTTGATAAGAAGGAAGAATGAACCAACATGATTCAGCTACTGATGCATTAGTAGTGAGACTATTAGAATATTAATATTTCTGTTGTCTAACCGTCTGTCCGTCTTGTCCTTTGTGTTTCAGATTGTGCAGGAGTCTCCCTTCCTGACCATGGACCTGCTGGAGTCCTGTTTCCCCTACGTCTTGCTGCGAAACGCCTACCACGCCGTCTATAAACAGAGCATCAGTGCTAACGCATAGACACACACTGAACACACAGCGAAGGCCTACCATACTGTCTACCATCAGAGCGTCAGCGCACGTATAGAGACGCACACACAGCTACAAATACACTAACAGTATACACTAAATACAAACTAAACACACTAAACTATGCCTACAATGCCTCAACGTACTATTCAGACAAACAAAAAGATATTATTTAAACCACTCTAAATACAGAACAAATTCACGAAACGCCAAAAACAACACTGAAATTAGACAAATATGAACAGAAACAACAACACGTACACACTAGCTGGATGGAGTCGGGGGATCAGTGTCTTTACTTTAATCATTGTACTTTTTCATGATGTTGCCGGGGACCATAACCATAGCAACGCATAATATACCATATGTTTGGTTGGTATAAAAGAACAAAAATATAAATATATAGTATATATATAGTTGACACTAAAATATTATTTTCTTTTGTTCTTTTTCTTTTTGTTTCGATGAAAGATTTGAGATTTTTAGTGGCCAGCTGACGACTTCTATGTGGTGATGGATTTGGATGCTAACTTAGGGAATGCAAATGATTCTGATGTGATGTGGGGTTTGTTTAGGGTTTTATTTTATTTTTATTTTTTTGCTTTTCTGGAGGAGGGCGGGTGAGGAATCCTGTGTTGATAATGAAAGACATGTTGCTTGTTAATGTAAGTTTACACTTCTATACACACACACACTGACAGACATCCTGAGCAGATATAAAGCTACATACACACTAATTATTTCATGAAACTTTTCATAGTGAACACACACACACACACACACACACACACACACACACACACACACACACTCTTGTATAACATGGTGATGTTTTCTTTCTTTTTTTCAAGCTAGTCGTAACATGAACTTTCTGTGGGTAAAGATATAATATCTGTATTCTACTTTGATGTGAACTGACGTCTGTTTTTAATGTTTATGTTTTGTTATTTTTATGATGACGACAATGATGATGACGATTTGCCAAATGTGTTGACACTAAAAATTGTGTATCAGGGCTTGGAAGTGGTGGAGTGTTTGGGTATTAATGGGTGAAATGCCATTTTA
This sequence comes from Enoplosus armatus, assembly GCF_043641665.1. Taxonomy (NCBI): domain Eukaryota; kingdom Metazoa; phylum Chordata; class Actinopteri; order Centrarchiformes; family Enoplosidae; genus Enoplosus; species Enoplosus armatus. The sequence continues at coordinate 3,062,678 of NC_092191.1, read as the reverse complement.
AGTGTTTGGAGGGTTTGGACGATAGACGTTCAGAACAGCTCTGTTACCAGAAAGGGGGAGGGGGGGGTTACACGAGAACTTCTACAGTGGGAACAAACTTTAAAAAATACTGCAGTAATACTACGGTATAGGCACGGAGCAGGCGTCCCATCCTGCAACCAGAAACCAGTACTCCTGCAAATATTCCTCTCAGCTGTTGTTAGTCAACTCTCCTGATAACGTAAAGGTCCAGTAGGTGCTACTCTTTTTCTCCAGTGGTGTAAAGTAGAAATGAACAAGCCAGTGCAAAATATAATTTATATGATCTCTTAATTTCTTCTGGCTTCTGAAAAGAAGATGAAACTTTCGTCTTTATGGAGGGGCGTTCTGCTTTTGTGCGTCTTAATTTCTACAGTTGCAGTCTTGTAGTGCTGGCCACCAACGGGCCCTACCGAAGCAGCTGGGGGAATAGTGCCTTGCTCAAAGGCACCTTAACAGCAGCCGTTGAGGGTCCACCATCTGCACGCCGTGGTTTAGATAAATGTGTTAGTACTTAACTTTTAATAGGAGCAATTAAAGTAAATTTAACGGATTCCTCCACAGAGAAACCAGTAAATCATAATTGAGCTCAGACCTGTGAAAGTCTACAAACACCCGGAGCTGCAATAAGACAAAAAATAAATGTATATATACACAGTTGGTGATGTTTTCACTGGATTTGTAAACTGCGGTCGATGGGGCATCCTCAAATGAACTTTCAGTTACATTTTCACGACGGTTGTACGGGACCTTTTAGGACAGACGGACAGACGGACGACTTGCTCAAAGTGCAGTCTGATTTATTTTTCATTTTTTTCATTTTCACAATCAAGACATGGCAAGGGCTACATATTGAGACACATACACAGACCATGCTCCCTTTATGCCAGCCCTCTGCTAATGTATTACTAACACCAGGGCTCTGTCTGAAAGCTCATACTGCATACTATTCAGGACTGTGCTTTTACCGACGACTGTTAAAGTTAAAACCCAGAAGCAGCTGCAGCAGTTTGCAAAGTTGAGTTACATTTACAGTATGTAGCAGGAATACAGAAGAAAATCTAGCAAATGACGTGTCTGCACTTTACAGTAGATTACATGTCTGTTGCTGCTGTATGTTTTAGTCAGTAGTATGCATTATAAGCATGTTTAAGGACAGATCCATGGACACATTCTGCCATTTGATGTGGAATGGTTGCTGTTTTCTTTCTAACCTCTTTTTTGTGTCTCTGATTCCACCGTGTAACTTAAATGACATGAATAAAATAAACTTTAGGGCTGTGTCAGACCTGAGCTGTGAGTGTGTGACGCCGGTTCGTGCACGTGGCCTCGGCTGCTGAGATAAACCAGTAAGTGGTAACACTTCATTTGAACAGACCAGTTTTGATGATTAATGGCCATCAAGTGATTTGATCTTAGAAACAGTGGTGGGTGTAACTAGGTACTGTACTTGAGTACCATTTCGAGGTACTTGTACTTGAATATTTCTATTTTATGCTACTTAATACTTTATATTCCTTTACACAGGCAAATAGTCGGTGGTTACTTTTCAGATTAAGATTTTACAAACGAAACGTTTTTAAAATGTGATGCCGTGTTTTAGATTGAACTACCCAAATGTACATGAAGCAGTTAAAATTAGCTCCACCTCAACCTGCTATAATATTAAAATACTGTTTAAATGTTAATGCATCAATGATAATGACCCAATAATATAACGGTGTAACTCTGACAGGGTCCATTCAGACACGTGAATGCTTTTACTTTTGATACTTTGGGTACATTTTGTTGATAATACGTTAATGCAGTTTTTTTTTTTACTTGTAATTGAGTATTTCTATAGTTTGGCATAGTGTTTTTACTTATGTAAATAATTTGAATACTTATTCCACTACTGCCTATAACTCAATTACTCTGCTTTACAGTGCCACTTGAAAGTAAATTGAGCTATTTCAAACCAAATATCTAAATAGTAATGTTTATACTACAAATACTAGGTCTTGTTTTTTGTGTGGAGCTTTTGTTAATCTAAAAATAAAAACTTATTTTTCCCTGTGCATTACTTAAACACACAGTCAGCTGAGACTGTAAGTATACACTGTACCTGCTCATTGTTACTTCATTATCAACTATTTAATTTTAATTTCACCCAAAATGATTTTATGGCGTCTGTAACAAAATGTGCTCTACTAGAAAATTACAAAAACACGAACATGTGACTTGTGAACAGCAGGCGTGATGAGACCAGGAGCCACCAGGGGGCACCCCGAGGTAACTAGTACCATGATACTGGAATGAAGGAGAAGGCACGTTAAACTTGGACATTTTAATAGCCTACGTTCGACATTATAAGATCTTTTTGTTCTTAAAATCAGTGCTGACATTTTATTGCTGCTGTTGATATTGTAAACCACAAGGATACATACTGCAGATACAGATTAACAGAAGAAAGATAAAAACATGAATCCCCTTACCAGTTGATCCATCGTTGATTCAGTGACAACATATTGAAATAATGTGATTTATTGCCCCATCCAGTTTATTGAAAAATCAAAATATGTGCTGGTCAACTGTAAACTGATATTTCACTTTGTGTATTGCAAATGTCAAAATGTCTGCTTTGCTTCAGAATCGACAACATAGTATTTATTGCATATCTT